>NW_026267441.1:187816-190799 GCF_000697945.3 Frankliniella occidentalis | reverse complement strand
CGCCCGTAGGGCTCTACTTTTACGAGTTACCCCTTAGCAGCCTATAAAAAAATAATTGAAAAAAACATATTTTGCAGCCTGCGGTTTTTGATTTTTTTAAAAGTCAATTTTTGAGCTAGAATACTCATCTTCGAACTCGATTTGTCTTTTTAGAATACAAAACGACCCTGAAATTCCCAGATCGCTCTCTCAATTCTTTCTCGAGTTATCGTGCGGACAGACAAACAGACAGACAGACAGACAGACAAACAGAATGAAACTTTTCCGGTCAGTGGAGTAATGGGCTTCGCTGATCGCTCAGCCAATAAATCCTGAAACACTCTTCTGGTACACCTTTCTTGACATGTTTACTTCGGACTGCATTGCCCTGCCTATAGCGTCTGCTGTATTACTTGCCCTCCACCGAAACCAAACTGTCAATAGTAAATGTCGATAGGTTTTGCAGTTTATGTGCTGCCCTCTAGCGGTGTGATTGTAAGGTGATAAAGCATTCCGAAAAAGCTGAAATGTAGAATAATTCGGGGAAGAAGAACACGAAAATTGCTATGCTTTGACATGGTGACTTCCGTTTTCTTGTTCCAAGCACTCTTCTGCATTTCATGGCTGCCCCTGCGTGGTAGGCATGCCGGCATTACACGCTGGCGTACTCTGTTGACATGTCTTAGTAAATATTAGCGCTGGAAACCTTTTGTTCGCTATGCCGGGGGCACGTAGGGCACGGAAATGGGCGTAAAAACGCGTTTTGGGGCGTGTTTTGCGCGTTTCAGCCCTATGACACATATTCTGCCCACCTCGAGGTGGTGGGTGGCCCCTGTTGCGTCCCGAAGAATACTAATCAAAAGAAGCGATTACGAGCTTTGAACGACGAAAATCGACCGATTTTTAAGAAAGTTACAGTATTCTAACAAACCCGTCACAACCCCAAAAGTCTGAGGCCGTTGCGCATCCATCAGATTTAAGAAATCAGGAAATCGCCGGGACACGTAAACTCTTATCTTCGATAAGGAATCAAAAAAGATTGGGAACGGGAAAACATTCGGACTTCTAAAAAAACGTTAACACTGCGTGTTAACAAATAGACGATCCGAATAAAAGAAAATTTAATACAAAATTACTTTTACTAATTAAATACGTTATTGCTTTCTATAACAAGAGTAGTTACGACTCTTTGTTCTGAGATTCACGGCCTTGTGCGTTGCTGTCGTCCATCTTTGCTGACACTGGCCCTCACAAACCCCCAAGCAGGTGGAACGAAATTGGGGGACTAACACTTATTAATTCACTTGCGATACCAGGCAGTTGTTGGACGAGTGAGTGGCGACGTGGTGATCGCCCTCGCTTTGGATGAGCGCTAGACCGAGCAACCGGAGGTGCTCGTCGTTGGAGTCGAGGCCTCGGCGGGCCTGCGGCCTGGTCTGGGCTACCTTCAGGCCAGGCTTGGAGGAGTGTTGAGTGTATATTGTTTGTGTGGCTGGGAGCGCCTGGATGAGGAGTGGCCAAGCGCACAGTAGTGATTGTTGGCCGGCGGGGGGAAGTTAGGACGAACCCATAACGCACCGTTCCCTCGAGCGCCAAACCTGCTGGTATAGACTGGATCGTCCAAAAAGCGGGACGCCCTAACTGTTACACACTGCCCCACCCTCCCTTACGCTTGCCCTAAACTTTTCGGCGGTTTTCTAATTATTCTGAGGATGGATTTCGATAAATAAACGCAGAATCATGTATAATAGGGTAATTTTAACTCAATTAGTATTGTTAAACACCAATATTGTTACTTATTTTTGCAGAATTACACTTTTATGCACGGAAGTGAACTTTTCCCAACTTTTCCAACCCTTCGGAAAACTTTCTGAAATTTCCGGAAATTTCCCGAACTTTTCCGAAAAGGCTTTAAATCCCTATGCGGAAGTAAAAAGTCGACGCGAACTCTTAAAAATTTCTTGGGATTTCCCGAAGATTCATTTTCGACCACTATTAGAAATTCCCATAAAGAACTCCGACCTTAGATTTTGTGTTCTAAAACAAATGTTGAAGGTGGAAGTTTTCATTCATGTTTCAAATCCAAACTCGACACGTGAAATGTACAGAGTTTTTTGTGAAATCCCTAAGGACTTTGGCAATACTTCTCACGAGTGTTCCTTCGTGAAATCCCAGGATTATTCCTAACAGTGCGCACCTACCTGTTTATCTCCGTGAGCAGCCTTTTCTCGCACCGCATCGTTGAGTTGGTCAGTGATGCCTGCCATTAAGGGGAACATTCCCTTGAGCTTGCCCGAGGTGAAGGTTGGGCTTAGTTTCATACGCAGGTTTTTCCATCGTGCGCCCTCCAAGAAGAATAGGTTCTGGCTGAAAGGGTCACTCTCGTCGGTGGGCTGCCCGCGACCATGGAAACTGTCAAAATACCACATGACTTCAGTATCATATGAAAACTCACACAGCTAGTAAATAAACATTTCCACTCTACACATTATTCGACTTTCCACTAAAAACTACATGTAAAAAGTGTTTTAGAGCAATATGTACTAAGGTGCTTTGAAAAAGTCAGAAATCCGAACTGATCTACCGAACGCGTGGAACTTACTGGCTGAAGTCTTTCGTGAGAACTGCCTTTGTGACCTCCGGGTCCAGTGCGACCAGAATAGGACGGCGCGCCTGGAATGTACCCACGACGCGCTCCTTCCCCTTGTATTTGTTGTAGATGGGCGTTAGCAGCTCGTAGAAGGGCTTCCCGAAAGGTATGCCACCGCCACGATCACCCGTAAGCGAGAAGGGGTTACATGACACAACCCCCCTCTCCGTCCAGTATCCGAAGTTTCGCGAGAAGTAGTACCAAAAGGCGGCCAGTAGTGCAGCCACAGCTGCCAGGACTGTAGCCACGAACATGGCGACCACGGTGGAGGGAGAGAAGGTGGCGGCACGAGGGGTCTGCTCGTGGGTCCAGAATCTCGACAGGTTGGGGGATTAACGCCCTAGTCGGGGCCAA
>NW_026267441.1:186989-187766 GCF_000697945.3 Frankliniella occidentalis | reverse complement strand
ATTGTAATGATGGATATAGTGCCAAGAAAATACCTTGTAAATTTTACCATTTTGTCCTCTGTGCTATGCATATTTTACTTCAACAAGCAGGCCCGCCTTTCCGCCAAACGAAATTGCCAGCTCCGCTTTGCTCCGCTGGCAACTCCGTTCGACAGGGGCCGAGCCTGCTTGGCCTGCCGGTGGCGATAGTTGGGCCTTCGGCCCGACCATTTCTGTCACGCGATTTGCTGAAGAACATGATCGAATGATGTAGCGGGCCTTCGGCCCGCTTAAACCCTTTTCTTTGAGTTTGCTCCGTTGACATGAGAAAGGGATGTAACGGTGAAGCACCGCGACTACAACCCACCCTTCTGCTTAGAAAACGTTTTTTTGGGGGTGGGGGGAGAGTTTCTTTCCTATTTTGCGGTTTTTAGGCCTTTTTCTACAACCTCTTGTTCACTATGGCAATTTTTAGCTTATTTTCGTCAAGAAAGACCTTCTCGCGCCTAAACGGTTTGAGATAGAGCAAAACGGACGAAATATTAGTCCAAAGGGTTCAACTGTGACGAGTTACCCCTTAGGAGATCATAAAAAAAATTTTTTTTTCTGACTTTTTTGACCTGCTTCATTTTCTTTGATACCCCCTTTCAGCCCCTTAGAGGTGGTTGCTGGGATTTGCCGTTTCGTTTTCTAGGAGTAAACCTTAAGATACCCTGAAAATTTGAAGTCGCTAAAACATGTCGTTTTAGTGGAACAGACAGACAGACACGACGTCGTTTGCATAAGCCCGCTAGATAT
>NW_026267441.1:186557-186939 GCF_000697945.3 Frankliniella occidentalis | reverse complement strand
ATGGCGACAAAGGCAAGTGGCTCTGAAACAACGAAGTGAACACCAATAACTTTGTGAACAGATTTTTGGAGATAGGAACAGAGGAGGGGTGTTGATCAGAAATAAGATAAATTAATTCTAGTGACACTTCAGGTCGGTATTCTTGAGCTAGTCGATTTACTATATTCCTGTTTGAGTTACAACAATGCTCGGCTGGTCAGTGAAATGCACTTGAGTTTGCAGAGCACCCGTAGCGCGGAACGGGGGGTTCGCAACTAAAGCTAGACACGGCTCAGCGGTGCTTCTGGACCAAGGGGTCTGCAACTCGTATAATCAAAAGTACACGACCCTATAATCACTTATAATCACGTCTATAATCCATAATCTTTTATAATCATTATCT
>NW_026267441.1:181453-186507 GCF_000697945.3 Frankliniella occidentalis | reverse complement strand
ACACGAGGTCGTTTGCATAAGCCCGCTGGATAGCTTTTTCAAAGCAGAAGGGCGGGCTAAAAACAGCATGCATCTCAATGCATGCGTTAAATACAGCATGCATACCATGCATACTTTATATAACGCATGCAATGCATGCTGTTGGGTTTTCAGAGTTTACCGGAATGCTTTATTGCTCTACAGTTGTAATTGTGCAACGGCAAGTTACATACTTGCAAGTGTGCAACTCCGTACTTCTAGACTTGTAACTGTTCAACTCGGTAGGTGTGCACTTGTGAGTGTGCAACGACAAGTAGAATACTTGCAAGTGCACACATCCCGAACAGTTAGATTTCCACTTTCACAGATATTATGTAAGAGCTACGGTGCCATTTTATCACAAAATATATAGAGATGTGATATAAAAGGTCAATTCCAGAAAAAAATGGGAAAAAATGTCCGTCAGTGACGACATTTGTGAGCGACTGGGAGGTGCTACGTGTTGTTGAAGCACATGACTAGACGCGACTTTCCAAAACGCTTCTAGGGGCGTGCTGCTACAGTACGTAGCACCCCTTAGACGCTGACTAATGCCGTCACTGACGGACACCCCTATCTGGAATAGGGTATTGGTCTAGAGCGCTGAGCGGAAGTAGAAGAACAAAAACGGAAGGTGGAAAGGTGCCCGTGCCGCCCCCCTCCCCTCCACTGGGCGGAGTGGGGGAGCGCCCGGGGAGAAGAGGAAGCGGCAGGCGGGGAGGAGTGCGGGCGCCTTTCCACCTTCCGCTTTTGTTCTTCTACTTCCGCTCAGCGCTCTAGTCCAATACCATATTGCCCAAAATGTTGACAGTGCTGCTAAGCTTGATTTCTTTCTTTCTTTTGTTAAAAACTTCTATTTTGCAAAACTCACCGTATTGGCTACGTTGTCGAGGCCGGCTACAAAGAAAAGAAAAGCCTGTGCCGCCATAGTGTCGTTGTTGAGCTCGACGTGGCTCGCCCGGTCCAGTGTACTCCGGTTTCGATCCTCCTCGCGGAGCTGCATCATGATTTGGACAAAGTCATTGCGCTCCACTTTGTTCTTCTCGCGGTAATTGACTGTGTCGGACATAAGTTTTAGGAAGAACTCGGTCATATCTTTGAAGATTCGCTTAAAGGGCAACAGCTTGACGAACACGGGGTGAACAGAGATGAGGAAGAAGCGCAGGAGGAATATGAAGTTGCGGCGGAACAGCTCGCGTGACATGTTGAGGAAGTCATCGTTGCCGCCCTTGACCGTGTTGCAATCGATGCCGAACGCTACCGACCCGATCACGTCCGTACTGTAGCGGAGCAGAATATCCTTAAATTCCACCTGCAACAAAGAAGGGTTAAATCTGACCGTCCGGCTAAACTGGAAACGCACACAGAAAAATAAATTTCCGTTTCTTTCCGGAACAGTTCCTAGTTTTGTCTGCAGGGGAGGTTCAGCGAAGTCCGATCATCGGTTGAGTCTGAACGGCCAACATTGACGGCACTTTCAGCTCTTCATTCATCGAAAATGCTCGGCAACCATCCGTGGGAGGAGGGGGGCTCCTGCACGGTGGGTTGCCTACTTACTGCCTAGGCCCAGTAGGGGAACGCCCAATGACCGGGTTCTGGAACTTGAGCGAGCATCCCTGGACGCATGTCGGGTAGAACCTTTCATTTAGACCAATCGGATGATTCCATGAAGTGCAGAATCGTGTCTCCAAGGGTAAGTTTCTAGATGTAGAAGTACACGCAGCAGCCCGTAGAGCGTTAGTCATTGTGCTAAAATTCTCAGAGGGAGCGTTTTAAAGAATTAGTAGTATAGATAGAATGCCAGGGAAGCGGGATTGAAGAACGGGGGATGGGGGGTGAGACGAGGGGTGGATAACTCCCCTGCCAAGTGTACACCCCTAATTCTGCCCAATTCAAACTAATTCAGACCAATTCAATTTAATTCAAACAAATTCAAAACTAATTCAACTAATTCAGTCCAATTCATGACAATGTTCAGTCAATTCAAGTCAATTCAAGCCAATATACGGTAATTCAGTAACATAAAATCGCAATAATTCAAACTAATTCAAAACAAATTCAACCAATTTAGTCCAATTCAAATTCAAGCCAATTCAAGCTAATTCAAATTCAATTCTTGAAATTTGTAAACCCCATTCAGGAGTTATCCACCCTTCGGGGTGAGAGGGAGGGGGTGGGGGAATTAGAATATTTGAAAAATCGAAATGGAAAAGTAATTGGCATTTCCATTTGGTATTTTACATGCGCGCATGTCGGGCCGGCCACGCGGCCCGGGCGGGCGCGACCTATAGCAGCCCATAGCGGGCCATAGCGTCCAGCCGCAGACGGCTGCGGCCCGGCCCGACGTGCACGTAGATATGAGCTCCGTTCTCGAAAACCAGAAGTCGTATCAAAGTGCGGCAAAAAGGAATGTAAAGTTTAAAGTCAGGCGGAAAATCGGCTAGCTCTATGTTGGTCGATGGCTCGTCTCCTTGCATGAGAAAATACGGGTTGAAAAAGCTCTTGTGATTTCGGAAAACAGCTCATTTTGTCAAACGGCCCTGATCGAGTACAAGGCCTTCAATCACATAAGGAACCATACCGTTGTAATCGTCACACTTTCACATTTATTTTGATGTAATGGTCGATGTACTTTGTTTGAGTTAAGTACCCAAGAATGCAATTTTAGTTTATGCTCACACACGCTCCGCCCGCCACGCCGGCGGCGCGCTAGGGGACCAGTGCCACTAGCGATCCTGGCGGCCGAAAGTTTCAATCGCCATCCTCATAGTGTGATGAAGCCACAGGGTAACTTTGCTGTTCTTCTCAGAACCCAATACAAAAACATTGATTCCATCATTTGCTGGCAGCCTAGACTGGCACAGCCTAGGGGCAGCCATAAACCTAAACCCACCCAATCCATCGAATGTGTTTTGATACAGAAAACTGGGTTCAGACTCATGTTTTATTGCAAAATCGACGCAGACGAGAAACGGGAGACGGACAACTCGCCCCATCTAAGTCGCCCCATGGTACAAGTCGCCCTAAAGCTAACTCGCCCCGATTTTGGGGCTGGGGCGAGTCGCAGACTTGTGCCATCTCGCCCCAGTCAAATATTTTGGTCCATTTTTTTTAACATTTGCATATTGCTGGGCATATTGCTGGGCATTGTTGAGCGCCCCTATATAAGCCCGGCGCCCAGGGGAGGAGGCCAGTGCGCGGGTGACAATGGCTGGGAGAGGGCCTGGCACTAGTAAAGTGAGGAACACGACCACCCAGCGTGGGGCGCGGAAAGCTATTTATGAAGGATTTATGTATGTATTCCATCGAGAGAAGAAAGATGGGACGGGGTGGCGCTGCGACCAACGGGGCAAGTGTCTTGGCCGCATGACTGTCCTTCCGAACGACACAGTCCTGGATGAGAAGCCACACTCACACCCGCCGGACTGGGGCAGCTGCACCGCTCAAGAGACCGTGCAAGCCATCAAGAGAGCCGCAGAGACGTCCAGAGCAACAACCGTCGCCGTCGTGCAGAGCAAGATAGCGCGTGTTTCAGACAAGACCGCCATGAAGTTGCCAAAATTCCGAAACTTGAAGAAAATGGTGCGAAGAGTGAAGCGACGAGACTTGCCACCCGAGCCCAAGGAGCTGATGGACCTCGAGGAGATACCTCGGCAATTCAGAACGACACTGAAAGGTGACAGATGGCTGTTGCATTTTGATCCGGAGGAAGACCAGAGGGTGATCATCTTCACCACGGACAAGCACCTCAGGCTACTGGCGCGCGCTACATACTGGGTGATGGACGGGACATTCAAGGTGGCACCGCACATCATCTGCCAGGTGTACGCCATCCATGCGGCAATCAACGGCAAGTGGGTTCCACTTGTCGTGGTGCTTATGGAGAGGAAGACAAGAAGAGCCTACGACGACGTGTTCGAGATCCTCAAGACGGAGACCCGAAGGCGTGTGAGGCGGGAGCTGGCTCCGGAGAAGGTGTCAACCGACTACGAGCAGTCCGCCATTCAGGCTGTTCGAGCTGCATTCCCAGGTGAACAACCTATACGAAAAACGATTTAGTCGGATTGTCTGAAAGTGTATTTTACATTCGGCTTCATGCTGCAGACGCAGAAGTTGCTGGATGCCTGTTCCACTTCGGGCAGGCCCAATGGCGCCGGCTCCAGGAGGCAGGGCTTGCGGTCGCCTACCGCGAGGAACAGAACGAGGCCATGAGAACGGACTTCATCGCCCTGGCCTTCGTTCCCTTGGACGACGTGGAGGACGCCTTTGACGCCCTGTCAGAAGCTGCGGTGCTGATCCTGCGGCCCATCTTCCAGCACGTGGAGGAGACGTACCTGCGAGGGCGACTCCGAGCACGGCGAGGCGCTCGTGTCCGTAGGCGAGGGCCTCCTCTCTTCCCTCCGCACCTGTGGAACTGCTACGAGCGCACCGTGGAGGGGCTGCCGAGGACGACCAACCCTTGCGAGGCGTGGCACAGGCGATTGTTGTCCCTCATCGGCAAGCACCATCCGTCGTTCTTCGTTTTCCTCGGGCAGCTCCGGGAGGAAGTGGGGGAGATCGACATCTTGATCACCCGTGCTGAGGGCGGCTTCTCTCCTTCAAAGCGCAAGACATCTTTGGAGCAGAAAGAAATTCGCATCCAAAGAATTGTGGACCGCTACGAGGAGTACAAGGAGGACGAGGACGTCCTCACATACTTGCGAGCCATCGGCCACAACCTGTCCGGATTCTTCTAAAACTATTCAATAAAAATTCCCATTCCTTGTTTAAAAAAAAACTTATTTTTATTGGGGCGAGTTAGCGCTGGGGCGAGAGGGGTACGGGGCGAGATGGTCATGGGGCGAACTCATACCGGGGCAAGTTAGACTGGGGCGAGTTGTCCTAGATCCCGAGGAACTGCGTCGACAAGACTTCACTGACATAAGCAAGAACAATTAAACGATAAAACTAGCTATATGTACGCCAGACCACGTCTCGCGTAACAGGCTTCGCGATATCTCACGAAACACTGTTACGCTGCGACGCGCCTGGCGCAC
>NW_026267441.1:171216-176103 GCF_000697945.3 Frankliniella occidentalis | reverse complement strand
TAATCATTCTTATAATCATTCTTATAATCTCATAATCACGCTATAATCCTTATAATCTATACTCAAAAGTACACGGCTGAGGCCAGTTGCAGACCCCTCGGCCGTTCATAATCCCTGTTTACAGGAAACGATCCATATCATAGCAGTTCTCCGTTTAATTTGGTTCTTTTGAAGGTTTCTGTCATGCTGGTACTCATGGAACAAACCCGGGGCCAGTGTAGAGTTTGCTATCGGTCTGTTAATACACCGGCGAGCTTACCCGACAGTCCTCTGTCTCTTTCACTCCTATCTCACGGCAGATATGAGTAAGAGAGACAGAAGACTGTCGGGTAAGCTTGCCGGAGTATTAACCGGACCGATTGCAAACTCTAGGCCAGTGTGATGACCGGAACCAGGCGCATGCGCAAACTTTGATTGCTATAGGACCAATTGAATCCTCTCCACAAAATGCACGTAGCCTTATGGGAATGCGCCTTTTCAGGCTTCAGAACGCGCCGCCGCGCGGCACTTAAACTGCTCTGGACGGCAAACTACAAAAGGTACAAACTTCGGCGCGTGCTTATTCTCTTCGTAAAAGTACTGCCTACAACGTTTAGAGAGAGTACATTCGCATTAAACCTAGCAGGACAGCAGCTATAGCCAAAAAACGAAATTCGTACCTTTCTGAAAAAAGTAATCGTTTTCTTCCTTGGGGATTTCTTCAAAACTATTCACGTTATCCTAAATCTGAGACTTCCATCGTGTTCTGCACACCCAAATTAATCTGAAACCATCGTTCGGTCATACAAATCGAACCAATGGCTCCCGGTAGGCCGCTTTTGAACGGTTAACGCAGATTTCTAAATTTTAGGTTAAAATTGGCCATAGCGGGCGTTTGCAAGGTCGGATCAAAAGTCTAAGCAACCAACATTGCTCAGAATGGACCCTAGAACAACTGTACACAATTTGATAGATGAGTCATTGAGTGCAGTATTACCGTCAAAGTGTCTAATTCCGGACCAGCAGGGTAAATCCGGACACTGCTGGTTTGCACTTTTTACAGCAAATTACACAATGTAGGTTCATAATTTAGATAGATGCTTTCCCGGGAGGCTCTGGAGATTTAAATAATTAGTAGTTTCACATCTTAGAGCCGCCCAGTGAAGTGCAACTTGAATAATAGGACCCGACCAGTACATACACTGTGAAGCAGTATTTTAATGCGTGTGGCGCATAGCACCAATGCTAAGACACGGTCACTAGATACAGCTTTAACGTCACTACGCTGGAGTCGAAAATTTTTAATATCCTGCGGACTTTTGCGCGTAATATTGACTGTATGGTATTTCACTCGATCTCTCACTTACAAATCTTAGTTAAAAATGCATTAAATTTTCAATTTTGACAAAGTCCCGTGAGGTAAAGATTGTTGTACTCATTCTCAAGGCGTATTTTGCGAAAATAGGGCCCTTTACTAAAGTAGCACTGACTCTTGCAAAAGTTTCTAAACTTCTGAAATGGACCAATTTTGCCTCGAAAATTTCAATATCACTCTGGCTCCGCAGTTACGGGTTAAGTTGGTGTGTACTGGCACGCACCTGCAGTGCAGTATTGGCATATCGACCTGTTCTACTGCCATTTATTAGCATAAATAGGGACTGTCCGGAATTGCCCCGACTTCGGGTTTAAATCCGGACGGGGTTTCAGAGGCTTGTGCAGGTGAACTGACGGAAAGAAAATTTCCTCTCCAGACGGAAAATATGTATCTTGGCGCCTAGTTTCTAGAATCCACTGGAATTTTTCATACCCCTACCGGTGTTAGAAATACTAAGGAAAAACGGTCAAATTTGTCCCGAATATGACACTTTGACGGTAACCTCTTTTGGCTGCAGAAGTCACCAGACTATTACCTCTTTACAGCTCAACGCTCGCCAGCAGAGGAGGGAGTTGCGTGTGACACCAACCGGACCGCTCCACTGCGGAGCTGTATGCCAACTGCTGAGCACGGCAGTCCAGAGTTGTAGTGTGTGTTTGTGCGAGAGAGATAGTGAGTTAAGAGGTGAAGCCAAGGGTAAGGGGGGGGGAGGACGTTGCCACGCCACAACTGAAGAAGGTCTAGTCAAGGTCGACGGCTTGGGTCCGCCTGCCGTGCCCCGTGCCCACTGCCCACACAGTGCTCAATTCCTTGAAAAGAGAGCGAGTGGGACAGTCAACATTTTGAAAATCTATTTGAACGAACACATTTTTACCAAAATGTGAGAAGAATGCTTGTGAATCTTTCCGTCCAATTTGAAAAATATTCTGAAATTTAAGAGCATAATATCTTTTACATTTCATACCATTTACACTTGTCTTGAAACAGATTGACCAAGTGACGTTTTTTTTTTGGGGGGGGGGAAGTCTGTGAAAACACCACTCACTATACCACCAGAGGGGAGGGGGGCGTTTCCTGTGAAATTTCGTTTGTATAGGTCCCGTATACGATACATGTACAATCCGTACGTGTGCATACGGGTGCCGTATTGAATTTCTATGTGAACCTGACGTGTGCATACGGCTGCCGTATGTCCGCCTTACATGAATCGCCGTACGTTGCATACGGGTTTCATACGTTCATATACAAACCGTGCATTCCCCGTACGGTAGCATCAAATGACACATACGGAACACATAGGCTCCCTAACAAAATCCAAACGCAGTCCGTACAGCTCATACCAGTTGCATACGCGCACATACACACCGTACGGACTCCATAAAGCATCATGCTATCACTTATATTTGATTCCTACGCTTACCAATATAATCCTAGATTGATTTTATGACCTGCGATTGAATACTGCTCTGAATGCAATCCTGCCAAATAACTATTAAAACCTTTTTGACATTGTGTTCGTTAATAGTGAAAGGGATCCGAACAATTCACACATGTAAGTAACTCTGCACCTCTGTTGTAGAACACTGCTTTAGGGTTGATACGCTTTTCTTTGATTGACCAAAAATTGAATTAAGAGCGCATCGAGTGATCTTGAGTACGCAGGCGCATAATAGAAGGGCTCCATTTGTGTTGTTCTACTTGGGTGTAGATACGGTAATGGGTTTAAGGACCACCTACCTCTGTTATGACTCCGTTATAAGACTAAGGCCCAAACTTAGTATCCACGAGCACTAGGGTGTTTTATAAAAAATTGACATATGCTTGAGTGGACTTTATTCGCAAGTTCACGACTCGATCTGAATCTGTGCCAAATTTCAGCGCGGATGGTTCCCCTCATCGGACAGGTCTCAAATTTGGCACAGATTTGGATCGAGGCCTAAACTTTCCAATAAAGCCCATTCAAATGTAATTTTTTTTTCAAACACCCTAACGAGCACTGTCGAGGGAGTAATTGTAGGGAAACTAGAATTAATGATTAACTTAAGGAAAATATAGGTAAGCTACTTGCTTGGGCTCTCGGGCAATGACTAGGCAACACGTCAGCTCGATACGCATCGTATGTGGGACACATACGGACAACGTACGGACGGGAGGGGGAACCGCGCTGTACATGACACCGGGCTACGACGCTCTCGTTCCTAGCGTGTCACCATAGCTCAATGGTAGAGTCACGGGTTCCGAAGCCGAAGGTCAGAGGTTCAACTCCCAACGGTAGCAGTCCACTTTCATCAGTCAAATGAGTAGGAAATAGGTAAATAAAACACGTGGGAGGGTTCAACCGAAAATCGAAACAAGAATGACTGCGTCAAAGGTCAAAATTTTTTCCAGATTTTCTTTTTGAAATATGTAGGGCACACATACGGACGGCATTTGCTTCACTACGTACAAACTTCGTCCGATTCACAAACAAATCACATACAATTATGATTCGTGCATGATGCACACGTCTGGTATACGTCAGCCGTATACGTCACTGTATTCGGGACATATGGGTATATTCCACCAAAACGGCACGGGTCGGTGTCCGCGAAAAAGTTTCGCGTTTATCTCAATTATATTGTTTGTCAAGCTTCGCCGAGGTGGTTTTCGCGCTTCAGATGATTACTTATGCTCTGTTTTAACTATTTTAATTCACAACAGCTACGGTGCATTAGTATTTCATCAATAATAAACTATAATCTCACTTTTGTCCCCTTTGTCACACCCTAACCTAATTTCAGTGTT
Organism: Frankliniella occidentalis; assembly: GCF_000697945.3. Taxonomy (NCBI): domain Eukaryota; kingdom Metazoa; phylum Arthropoda; class Insecta; order Thysanoptera; family Thripidae; genus Frankliniella; species Frankliniella occidentalis. The sequence continues at coordinate 171,965 of NW_026267441.1, read as the reverse complement.
TTCTTCAATACCAAATGATGCCAAGGGTACTTCACTGTTCGAGATGTTTACTTTTATGTCATTTTCAATATTTCAATCAACAACAGCCACTCACTATTAGTATTTTGGCCAAAAAATGTCTCAAATACTCCCCTTTGTCACGCCAAACTCCCAGGACAGCGTGACAAAGGGGACAATATTTAACATTTTTGGCCGAAATACTTATGGTAAAGGGGGACAACGTGAGATTCTAGTTAATTATTGATGAAATACAAATGCTCCGTGGCTGTTGTTGGCTGAGCGATTAGCGAAGCCTATTACTCCAGTGATGATCAAAAAGTTTCGCGTCTGTCTGTCTGTCTGTCTGTCTGTACGCACGAAAACTCGAAAACGGTTTGAGCTAGGACACTCTAATTTTTATTGTAGCTTTGTATCATAAAAAGGAAGAACTGTATTGATTTTGAGCCCTCTGGCTCAAAAATTAACGTGTCAAAAAAATCATAAACAAAAAGCCCAAAACATTTCTTTAAGAAAATATTTATTTTTACATCTTTCTTAGAGGTAACTCGTCAAAGTAGAGCCCTTTGGGTCGAAATTTTGCCCGTTTGGCTCTATCTCTAACCGTTTGGGCGCCACAGGCCGTTTTTCACTCGGAAATGACCCCAAAACATTTTAATGTTAACTCTCAGATATTTGATGGTGTCCGGTGGAGTAACTAATCAAACTGAAACCTCGAGGAACAAAATTAGTGACTTTTGGGGCCGAAGGCC
>NW_026267441.1:163137-163526 GCF_000697945.3 Frankliniella occidentalis | reverse complement strand
CAGACAGACAGACAGACAAACAGACGCGAAACTTTTTGATCATCAGTGGAGTAATAGGCTTCGCTAATCGCTCAGCCAACAAATTCAATCTCTGATGGGACTTCCACTTGTGTGTCGTCACCCTCAAAGCCAGCCTCTAACAAATGGAGAACTGGTAGTACTGCACTTGCCGTCACGTAGCTGTCACCTGACAGGTCGACGACTATGGCCTCCAGCGGAGCGAGTGCCGTTACAAGGGCTTTGATGATAAACAAATGTTTATCATCTGTAGAACAGAGGAAAAGCATTAGTAATTAACTAGGTAAATGTACGCCAGACCACGTCTCGCGTAACAGGCTTCGCGATATCTCACGAAACACTGTTACGCTGCGACGCGCCTGGCATACATC
>NW_026267441.1:162623-163087 GCF_000697945.3 Frankliniella occidentalis | reverse complement strand
TGTATGCCAGGCGCGTCGCAGCGTAACAGTGTTTCGTGAGATATCGCGAAGCCTGTTACGCGAGACGTGGTCTGGCGTACATCTACCTAGTATATTTGAGATAAACGAGAAACTTTTTCGCGGACACCGACCCGTGCCATTTTGGTAGAATAACCCATATACTGAAGAAATTTCACGGGTTCGGCCAGGTCTCGTGACTTTTAAGTACCTGCTCAAATAAGCATCATTTTGAAAAAAAACCTAACACAAATCGGTGTGTTGCGAGATAAATCACTGAAGTTTGACGGTGTTTAATCGCAAAGTCACCACAAAAGTAAGTTTTGAATACTAGCAAACATGCCCTTTTTGGCTGAGCGATAGCAAAGCCTGTTATTGGCTGAGCGATTAGCGAAGCCTATTACTCCACTGATGATCAAAAAGTTTCGCGTCTGTCTGTCTGTCTGTCTGTCTGTCTGTACGCACGA
>NW_026267441.1:143265-152832 GCF_000697945.3 Frankliniella occidentalis | reverse complement strand
TGTACGCCAGACCACGTCTCGCGTAACAGGCTTCGCGATATCTCACGAAACACTGTTACGCTGCGACGCGCCTGGCATACATCTACCTAGGCCTGCGGCGCTGACACCCGAGTCGGGCCAAAGTCGTGAGTAGGCACTCGGCCCCAAAAGTCAAAAATTTTGTTCTTCGGGGTTTTATTTTTACGAGCTACCCTAACAGAGACCATCAAATATCTCAGAAAAAAACATAGAAATGTTTTGCGGTCATTTTCGTGTTGAAAACTCCCTTTGGTGCCTAAACGGTTAAAGATAGAGCCAAATGGACGAAATTTTCGTCCGAAGGACTCTACTTTGATGAGGTACCCCTTAGGAAACTGTAAAAAAATATTTTTTAAAAATGTCATTTTGGGGACCTGCGGTTTTCGATTTTTTAAAAATCCAATTTTTGAGCTAGAATGCCCTTCTTCGAACTCGATCTGTCTTTTTATGACACAAAACGACCCTGAAAATCCCAGGTCGCTAGCTCAATTCGTTCTCGAGTTATCGTGCGGACAGACAAACACACACACACACAGACAGACAGACAGACGCGAAACTTTTTGATCATCACCGGAGTAATAGGCTTCGCTAATCGCTCAGCCAACCAGAAAATCCGTTTTGAAGTTAATTTTCAACATTTTTGGGGTATTTTACCTGGAAATATTTTCTTGAATTTTCCTCTTCGGTAAGTAGCAGAAAATTCCCTGAGATAATCTTCGCTCTCTAAATTCTGCTTCAACAGTTTTAGCTCCGTCGACCATCTTGTGGGGGAGATTGAGCGTAGCACTTTAGGGACGGCGTTATGGGTTTTTTGCGCCCATGCCACATAGGCACTTCTCACTTTGGAAATGTTGCTCCAGTTGAGTAGTTCCTTCGCTGCTTTAATCGCAGGACTAATTTCAGGCAGCTCCAGCAGCTCCTTGACGCCGTTCTGTATTGTATGACCAATACAGCGCATGTTCGGTAACTTCAGAATTTCACAGGCCACGCGCATCTCAGATGCGTTGTCACTCGTGAGAGCGATGCATTGCTTCGGATCCAGGCCCCAGGAGTCTAACTCATCAGTGAAAAAGTCTGCTAGGGCGACGCCAGTGTGCCCTAAGTGGGTGGCGCGGCAGGACAAAGTCACTGCGTGCAAATTGTCCCATGCCTTGTCAAAAAAATGGGCTGTCAGTGAGGTAAACGGTACGCCTGCGTCTGAAGTCCAATTGTCGGATGTGAGAGAAAACACTTCGGCATCTTTCAGGAGCGTCTTGATGTGGGACCGAACCTGCGAAAGACAGAAAAGCGACCGACATTAAAAAAAAATAACATTCCCACAAAACATCCCTGATGATTGAAAAATTAGGCCCTGTGGGCCTGCTTTCCTCTATCCCCGGTCTGCGCCCCCCCCCCCCTCCGGCCCAGCCCCTCGTACTTATTTATTTATTAACTTACCTGTTCGACGCACTTAGGAACGTATTTGTCCGTCAGGGTCTTCCGAGAGAGCAGCTTGTAACTTGGCTTATTGAACGCATGAAGCATTGCCTTAAATCCATCTTTCTCCACCGTATTAAGGGGCCGATTACTTGTCACGATATAATATGATACAGCATAGTGAAGTCTTTCAGTTGTCTTTGTGTCACAGCTGAACGTGTCCATAGTCTGCTGACTCCCCCATTTGGAGGGGGTCGGAGTGGAACTACGCCGGCTACTGAAAAAAAAAATATGAGTAAATTAAATATTGCCCACCGCCGAACAGGTCAGAGCGCGCAGGTGCTTGCGCTTGAGGCTTGCGTCCGCCCCCGCCCCGCCCAAGCGGGCACACGAGGGGCTTGTCCACGAGCTGCAGGCGCACGAATGCGGTATCGTCCGTCGTCCGCCCCCGCCCGAGCAAGCCAAGGGGTGTTCGTCCTGGAGGAGGAGCGAACTTACCGCTTATCTCAACCGATCCCCCACGACCCTGACCGCCAGGATTAGCATGATGCTAGCTGGCTACGATCTAACCTACGTCGCTTACCCGGCCCCCGTGGGCCGCGGCCGCCGGTCGGTCTCCTTCCCCTACGCCCTCATGCAAGTGAGGTTAAGTTGAAACAACAAGCGAACAAAAACAAATTCGATCCCGTTCTCACCTTGTTGAAGGAGCAGGCGAAAGTGGTGGTGAAAATGGTCCTGGCGACGGTGATTGAGATGGCGATGGCGAGGGTGTAGTAGTGAGAGTAGAAGTTGGAGCCCCTGAAGCTGGAGAGTCATCGCTTTCGAGCGCCAAGATTTCCGCCTCTCCTGCTGCGACAGTAATAGAGCTACCCGGGGTCGCGGTCGGGGGTTGCTGTAGCTTTTGCCAAATTGGATCATGTCTGGCTTTTAAATGGCTGTTCATGTTTGTCGTAGTGCTGTCTTGCACTGACACAGACGTGCCACAGTACTTGCATTCTACGCGATGTTCCCCAGGCTAAGATTCCCATGGTGTCTATGGCCACGCAAAATGATTTACCATGGCCACGAGCACACTTACCATGGCCATGGTAAGCTTGTCCATGGCTTTCATCTAGCCATGGGTGGCCATGGATGGCTATAGATGGCCATGGGTGACCATGGGAGCAGTCCTCATGGCATGTAATAGTTGCCATGGCCTAAGTTGCCATGAAATTTCAACATCCAATAAAAACTGTATTTCTTGGAATTTTGACCTGAAATTTGGTTTGCAGCTACTTTCTTGTATTTTAGTAGGGCCATTTTAATTTCATTGAAATCGGAGATCTTTTTTCCTGCAACTTGTAAACGGCTTGAGCTAGGCCAAAACAGACACCGGATTCGGCTCCGCCTCGGTTTTTGCACCCTGCAGACATGTTTTACTTTTCTAGACTGACATATATATACTTTTTAACTTAAGTCTTACTTCAGCACTTTCACTATAAAATGGACATGGCCACTGCTTCTTACTATGGCCAATATCCCCATAATACCGTGACCATGGTGGCCATGGATAGTATCATGATTGCCATGGCCACTAGCACCAATGGCCAAAAATGGCCATGAGCATTTGGCCATGGCCCTTTGGCCCATGGCCAGTGGCCATGCGTGGCCATGGGCGGCCATGGCAAACGCGTGGCCATGGCTATCCTCATGGGAATCTTAGCCTGGGATCGTCGTTTGGTGGACCAAAGTGGCTCCATACCGGCGCTTTCTTGCGACTCTTCCTCATCGTAGCCGTAGCGTAGAGGCCCAACAACACAGCACAGTCCCTACTGAACGGCAACAACACTCGGAGAAGGAGAAACGCACACCGCACACGCACAGAAGACGCCTAACCTCAAACTCGACAAGGCAAAACAAGTCGCTAGCCTAGCCACGCCGTGTCACGCTGCGCTGGTGCAGTGTTTTGTTTGTCTGCCGCTACTACCCCAGCGCCAGCCCCTGCTCGCTCCCTCGTCCGTCCGCCGCCCGCGCCCGTCGCCCCGCCCACTGTGTCGCCCGCGCGGCGCGAGCCCTGAGCCCTTCGCTTGCCCGGTCGGTTCGGTATATGGAAGTTCGTTCTTACTTCACTGGAAACTGCAAGTAGATCGTGCCCATCACCGCCCGCTCCGCTAGGGCTAGGGCTAGACTGCGCGGTGCAACACCACCAAACAGGAATGCGGAGGGTAAATGCCGAGGGGGCAAGAACTCCGGGAATCATGTGTACACCTGCTTGGGAATCATCAGGATAAAATTTGATCAAAATCAATAAAAATCGCCTAAACTAAGCGGGAAACTCGAGCAACTAGTATAAATCGTACAAATCAGTCGAGATGAGCGTTTTCCACCACTAAACAACCTTGAGAAAAACTAAGGAATGAATGTAAGCGGACGGGAATCACTGGGAATCAAGAATTTCGGGAATCATGTGTACACTTCAAAATAGAGTTATTGCCCCCTCGGTAAATGCAGTGATGGGTCATCGGTAATAATCAATAATCGAAAATTAATCGATAAATAAAAATTAATCGATAATCGAAAATTAATCGTTCATCGGAAAGTACTCGTTCATCGATCAAAATTTAACAATCGCTTCAAGAATCGGCCATCGGTTAGGTGAAAGTCGATTGTCGATAACTATAATCGGAATCGAAATTTCAAAAATCATCGACGATGGCAAAAAAAATCATCGTCGATTTCGATTTTCCGATTAATCGCCCAGGCCTAGCTCCGATCCCCTTGGCGAAGCCGAGCCGCCGGGCCCGCCGGCGGACCCGGAGCCGAGCGGAGCCGAGCGGAGCCGAGCGGAGCCGAGCGGAGCCGAGCGGAGCCGAGCGGAGCCGAGCGATGCCGAGGGGATCGGGGTGAGCTGAAACGCCTTCTATAGGTTAAAAGAGTTCTTTAAAATGGTTGCAAAGTCATTTTAATGACAGGTACCAATAATTTTAAAAACTAGATTTTAAATTTGTTAATAATCAGATTGAGAGCCTTGTTAAGCTGCTTTTAAAGTTGTCTTGCTCTGTGGTTTTATGTGAAATCCCGCCCATTGGCTCTGCAGGTTCATCGAGCTCTGTCAACAAGCTTATCATTGATTTCAATTTGTTTTTTAAATTCTATGAAGATGTATGCAGAAATTGTTCCAACTTCCTCAGTTATTATATCTGATGGTATGGTTAATTAGAACATGTACTGTCAATTTTATATTTTGTCTGGGCGACCTGATTGGCTGAGCGATTAGCGAAGCCTACTCCAGTGATGATCAAAAAGTTTCGCGTCTGTCTGTCTGTTAGTCGGTCATCACGATAATTCGAGAACGAATTGAGCTAGCGACCTGGGATTTTTAGGGTCGTTTTGTGTCATCAAAAGACACATCAAGTTCGAAGAAAAGCATTCTAGCTCAAAAATTGGATTTAAAAAAAATCAAAAACTACAAGTCCCCAAAATGACGTTATTAAAAAAATAAAATTACTGTTTTGTAAGGGGTCCGTTTGGCTCTATCCATAACCATTGAGGCGCCACAGGGAGCTTTTGACGAAAACAAGCAAAACAAGCTGGGCCCGCCCTTCCGCCAAACCAAGTTGCCAGCTCCGCTTCGCTCCCCCGGCAACTCGGTTTGGCAGGGAGCGGGCTCAGCTTGGCCTGCCGGCGGCGTTTGGGACGGGCCTTCGGCCCGTCCCTTCTGAATCTTCATGGTGTAATACATCTTTTATCCGAAAACGGGCCTTCGGCCCGTTTAAGTGACGGCTTGCTTTGGACCATCTTTTTGCCAGGTACCTTTTCTGTCTACTCCGTAATCAAAACTCAACAAACGAAGTATTCTTTTCATACGCTGAACATCTTTGGCTGTGTGTGCCGCAGTTTGTAGAATACATGCAGGTTATGCCAAATCCCTTCTAAGTTTTTGATGTTAGCTTATGAATCAAATAACATACCTATGAAAAGATACATAAGACTAGCCCTAGAAGAAGTTAAATATACTTCCAGGCATACTCAGATTGACTCCGAACGTGTTCGAACAACAAATAAATGTTTTTTTGGTGTGTTTTTTTTTGCTTTTTTGCATGGAAGTGTAAACGTTTTATTAATGATGTCCCACCATAAAATAAGCCCACTCTTCTGCTTAGAAGAAAATTTTGAACCGACGGCGTACTTTTCAGACAGAAGTGTACTTCTGAAAAAGTAAAAATATTTCTGTCTTGGCCAGTTTGGTAAGAAAAACTCCCTTATGTAAGTAAAGACGGCAAAATTTTAGTCCAAGAGGCTCTACTTTCACAAGGTACCCCTTAGGAGACCATCAAATATTTTCTAAAAATTTTATATTTATTTTTGGGCCACTTTCGTGAGAGAAACTCGCTTTAGCGCCTAAACGGTGAGAGATAGAGCCAAACGGACGAAAATTTCGCCCGAAGGGCTCTACTTTCACGAGTTACCCCTTAGGAGACAATAAAAAAAATATTTTTTTTCCACTTCTTGGACCAACCCCTATTTCTTTGTTACCCCCTCAGACCCACTCAGGGGTGGTTGCCAGGATTTGCACCAACCGTTTCGTTGTCCAGAAGTGACAACAATAATACCCTGAAAATTTCAGACCTCTAGCTCACGTCCTTCTTGGGGAACGGACAGACGGACAGACAGACAGACAGACAGACACAGAGGCGATGGCATAAGCCCGCTTATATAGCTTTTAAGCAAAAGAGCGGGCTAAAAATGCATAAGTAGTCGAAGTGACGGGAAGTTGACGGGCCTATCTTTGTGTTCATTTTCGCGCTACCCGACTCGGGTGTCAGCGCCGCAGGCCTAGGTAGATTTATGCGAGGTGCGTCGCAGCGCAACAGTGTTTCGTGAGATATTGCGAAGCCTGTTCCGCGAGACGTGGTCTGGCGTACATCTACCTAGTTTAATCCACCCAAATGGGGAGGGACTGGTTGCTATCCTCGACATGCTTACATCTGCTCATCTGGTATGATTGTAAGTCTTTTTTAAAGTGAGTTTCATGAATGCATTATTATTTGGTTAAGTAGTAGCAAAGCCTTTAACTCAACTGACCAGATAATTAGTTGCTGAGAAATATCTGTTTCACAGAAATATTAATGTAAAATAAAGAAATAGAAATGCAAGTACCTTTCACCGATAAACAGTCAATATAGTAAAACTTATTTCAATCCATGGTGCTATTGCATTTCAGTTTCAAAGATAACTTAACGAGATGGAGAAAAGATAACATGAACAGTACTATCTCGGAAAACTTTTACTTTGCTTCAGTTCAGTTACATATTACACTGTTATCACAGATTGGGAAGTTATAAAAACCGGGATGGAAAACCCTTTTTGTTAGCCACCAATTTTAAGACTAGGAAACTTTACACCAATAAAATACCTCATTTGTAATTTGTCTAGCTGAAATAAAAATTATGCACTCTGTGCCACCTGCTGCCACAACTGAGCAGATGAAAATGCTTGCATCTCTATCTTCTGACAAAGATAGTACAGCATAGCATGATGTGGGTCCCGAAGAAGTTCCCCCGATTCAAGCAGGTATTGGGGTACATTGGGCATATAGTACTAACGGCTAAGACTCATAGCATTTCACATCTTTCGCATGGTCAAACGTCCTGCAATAGCTTGAGGAAACCTATTAAAAAACAATGAACATTTGACTTACAAGCACAGTCACTTTTTAGGTGAAAACAGTTCTTAATGTAAGGCCAAACTTACAACAAAATTTTCTTTTTGCAATATTCATTGAAGTCTGCTTCCTCTTAGACACTAGGTAGATGTACGCCAGACCACGTCTCGCGTAACAGGCTTCGCGATATCTCACGAAACACTGTTACGCTGCGACGCGCCTGGCATACATCTACCTAGGCCTGCGGCGCTGACACCTGAGTCGGGCAAAAGGCAGAGTCGTAGATGGGCCTTCGGCTCCAAAGGACACAAATTTTACCCCCAGGACTTTATTTTGACGAGTCGCCCCACCAGAGTCCATCAAATGTCTGAGAAACAACATTAATATAAAAAGGGGCGATTTTCAAGTGGAAATCACCCTCTGGCGCCTCAACGGTTAGAGATAGAGCCAAACGGACGAAATTTTCGGCGAAAGGGCTCTACTTTGATGAGTTACCCTTTAGAAAACATAAAAAAAATGTTGTTTGAAAATGTCATTTTAGGGACCTGTGGTTTTCGATTTTTTAAAAATCCAATTTTTGAGCTAGAATGCTCTACTTCGAACTTGATCTGTCTTTTTGGCTGAGTGCAGACGAAACTAAACTATAATATACTATACTACATCACAAAGCCAATATATTGATCGGAAAAATCGCCGCTATAGGTTGCCGCCAACCTAACAGTGCATAAGAAAAAAATTGTGTTGAAAAAATGCACTTTTATTTGTATGAGTTATTTTAAATTTGGTTGACGTTTTATTGGCAGGTTTTGTGACATATGCATTTGTTTGTTAGTTTTGGAGGGGTTTATAACTTAATATAATATTATTTGTAGATGGTTGTTGGTGTTGCAAATAAAGTTTTCATTTGGATGTGTTGGTACACATTAGTTGTTTGATTTGAATTGCGTGAGGCGATTCTTATTCGTTCTGTCCCGTCGCGCTGTGGATTGCAGGCGGATTGTTTGCATTTTCGATAGATTTGTAGAATATAACGTGACTGTTTCTATTTCGATAGATTAGTAGAATATGCCGTGACTGTTGGATTTATGATAGATTAGTAGAATATGCCTTGACTGTTGCATTTTCGATAGATTAGTAGACTATGCCGTGACGGTTGCATTTTCGATAGATTAGCAGAATATGCTGTGAAAGTCGTGTGGCAGCGTAATGACCGACCGAAAGGTATGTACTGTTTGGAGCGTTATGGTTATGTTGTCATGTATTGAAGCTGTTGTTAAGTTGTCGCTTATTTTACTTTACGCATTGGAGGCAAGCAGATATAAATTATCCGTGGATGGGATCATTTGAGAATAATATTAGTGAAGGTGTTGTAACCAAGCAAGATTATGAAATTTTGAAGACTAGAATGAAGGGAGCAGTAGCTAATTATAATGACTTTGATGATGCACTGCATTTATTTGCAACAAAAGAAGTGCGTAATTTTAATATATCAAAGTTAGCTGAATTAAGAGATAATAACAATGCTCTTGTACCAGTTTTGAAAGTTGAAGCTCGAACAAATTGTGTTAAAGCTAAAATAGCTTCTACTGATGAAGCTCAAGGATTGGAACAGAATTTATATTTAGCGAGGGGATGTAATATTATGCTGAGAACAAATCTTTGGTTGGCTAAAGGATTAGTTAATGGTGCTATGGGTAAAATTGTTGATATTTTATAAAATGATAAGACTAAAGTTTCAATTTATCATCCCACAGTTTTGTTATGTGAATTTGAAAATTACACTGGCCCTTCAATAATACCAGGTTCAGATGTAGTACCTGTGCCCACTATGTTGAGCAGTTGGACAAATCGGCATAATGAATCATTGTCTCGCATTCAATTTCCAATATCATTGAGCTATGCTTGTTCGATCCATAAATCTCAAGGACTTACTTTGTCAAAGGTATGTATTAGTAGTGTGTAAATAAATGTTGTGAAGAGGAATATTTTATACTAGCTATATGTACGCCAGACCACGTCTCGCGTAACAGGCTTCGCGATATCTCACGAAACACTGTTACGCTGCGACGCGCCTGGCGCACATATAGCTAGGCCTGCGGCGCTGACACCCGAGACGAGCTCATGGGATGGTAAACGGGAACAGGGCGTTCCGGCCCAAAAAATTGACATACTGAGTGCATTTGTCTGAGACATATTACTCAAAAATCACGGGCATAAAACGTCTGCTGTTCGATCAAGGTTTTCATTAAAAGTTCGAATTTGGACAGAATGTTATTTAAAAATCAACGTTTTAGTGATACTAAATAATCTAGGTACCCTTAAGCCTACAAGAGGGTGTGGTTCGACCCGTAATGTGTGGTTTAAGTATTACCCCCTTTACAATTCTGTGACATTAAGCCTTTTTAACGATTTAATAGACCATTTTGTCTTTTACACGTTGTTTTCGCCAAGAAATGCCCCATAGCGCCGAAACGGTACAAGATAGAGCA
>NW_026267441.1:139473-140009 GCF_000697945.3 Frankliniella occidentalis | reverse complement strand
CATATGGGTGCATGCACAGTAATATTCATAAGGGTGTATTGTGTTGTGATTACATTTTAGCTCATTTATTGGAAAGTAAAAATTTGAAACAAATAACAAAACTTTCTTTGCCCCTTTTGGCATCACAAGAGGCAAAGAAAGCTCGCCATTTCTTTAACCCACCCTCCTCTCACGAAAAAAAAGAGACTTTGTTGTGGGGGTAAGTTCTGTTTGGTAGGCTTAGTTCTATAACTGGAATCGAGAGTCCGATATTTACAAGCAGGGGTTTGTTGCCTACCGAACATAATTGATCCCCACAACAAAGTCATTTTTTTCGGTGCTGGAGATGTTTTTGACTGGATATTATGCCTATTTTGTCAATTATGGTCAAAGTCCGGGGCCACTCCAGTGTCACCCCCAAAAGCCCATTCTTGTTAGAATGCTGCGTTTGTCGTGATGCAAATTTACTCGGCTCAAGATAATGTACTTGCTGACAGCAAGTACATTTACTTGAATCAAGTACATTTCCTTGTGACAAGAACAGGCTTTTCAGGGTG
>NW_026267441.1:138195-139423 GCF_000697945.3 Frankliniella occidentalis | reverse complement strand
GAGCGCGCAAAAAAAAAAATCATTCTAATTACGAATAATTAAGGAAGATAATTTCAAAAAAAAATGGATTAAATATTTAGGGGGGTTGGCAATCTCGTACCCCTCCCAATTCTTTCCCCCTCCAACTGCCCTGTCCCGATCTGTAGCAACAGATGCACATTGTGGATCCCGTGGAGTACCCGTCGCGAGACTACAAGAAGCAGTAATGAGAAATCTATCCTCGCACTGCTGCCCAGCCGACAAAAGCTGGCTTTCGCCAACGCTCTTTGGGGGTGTGTTTCAACGGATGTAGGTACCTGGCTTTCCTCGTTCTTGTCACACTGCCAGGCATTTCTGCACAGCTGGCAAAAGCGTGACTGACCGTACAGTCACATGCTTATTGCTTTCCTAAGATTAACAAATAGAAGAACAACCGTTCGTGCCGGACACATTGCCGTGAAGAATGGCTCCAAGGTGGGGACGTCACACAAGAGCGAATCGTTACGGCGACCGTGTTGTGACACAGCGCCGCTGCTGTGGGGACGTCACGAAGGGAGCAACTCGCAGGGGTGACACACAACCACACTGAGTGGCGCTACTGCGTGGCAGTTACGCGCGTGAGTGACGAGTGCAAAGCGTTACTGTGACCGTGTTGTCACACAGCGCCGCGGCTGTGGGGACGTCACGCAGGGAGCAACTCGCTGGTGTGACACACAACCACACCGAGAGGCGCTACTGCGTGTCGTCGTATCCACATGGTTGCTTAGGGGTGGCGTTTCTCACGCGTCCCAGGCACTATTCACGACAAACACAAATGATGCCGAAATGTTAAATAGGGTTCTACTCAGAACCCGTGACTGCATACTTGTTAGTCGTGCAACTTACTATGTTATCTGCCATAGCTCCCGTGCGTGTTTTTAGCAAATGATACATTTTACACAACTGAAATTGATTATACTTTACTTAACTATGTATCATTGCTTGTACTCTCATGCGGAGCGCTGAGAGGCACCAGGCATGACGTCATCTAATAGTGTGTGTAGGGGTGCGCGATGCGGATTCCGCCCGCCGTGCCACAGCCAGACGCCCCCTACCCCCTTCCTTCTACCCCCTTCCCTCCGGCAGACTCCCCGAGGAAAAGTAATATCCTGAATGTTGTCTGAATCTTGTCGAGGTGAGGGTTAATTCGTAGGTAAAGCGCAGTGTAACGGCAGGTCATCGTCAGTCAATCGGCAGTCTGTCGGTAGCC
>NW_026267441.1:130575-138145 GCF_000697945.3 Frankliniella occidentalis | reverse complement strand
ACAGACAAACAGAATGAAACTTTTCCGGTCAGTGGAGTAATGGGCTTCGCTAATCGCTCAGCCAATTATGTTGATTTGGATTTTTTTTTGTACAGGCTGTTGTTCACATTGGTGAGAAGGAATTCGCACTTGGTTTGACATATGTTGCTATGTCGAGGGTGAAATCATTGAAGAGCATTCTGTTTTACCCATTTTCATTTTCACGGATAAGCAAATTGAATGCAGGCAAGCTTTGAGGAATGATTTTTTGCAATATATTAGTACTAAATGTGTATTTTGAATTGAATGTGAATTCATTTGTAGGTGACAGATTTGTTGTAAGTAAAAAATGACAGAATATAGAATGAAGGTAAATAGTTTGTTCTATTTGTTTTACAAGTAAATACTGTGATATCATATGTACAAATACATTGTTTGATTGTATTAAATTAAGAAACTTTTTAAACAATGTCAAAATAAAGAAGAAATAGAATCATAAGGAACATAAGGAATGTTGCTGTAATTACTGTGGTACATTTAAACATATCGAAAGTGAAAATATATTGACTGGAGTAACGAAGAATCTCTATGCAGTATCAGCAAATGTTATGTATAAGAATCTGTATGGTGCTGCTTGGGGATCATATTCATAGTTGTGCATTGCCTATACAAACAAAAGTAATAGTAAAAACATTGTGATAAAATTAATAAGTATTATTTTGTAAATGGTTTTTTATATAATACTTACCACAAGTGCGTTCACAGCATCTTCAATTTTGCCAAAATTAATTATGAATCGTCTGGTGGATGTGGGCGTGAGCATCCTGAAAAAGTGTAGCAATTTGCAACATTAATAATTGAGAAGAACTGTAATGACAACTGAATAATAATGTATTTATGGTTGATAATGTCATGAAATTATTGTACTTACAGTGGCACTATTTTGCTCTCATCTATTGTAATTTTATTTTTCGCAAAGATATTTTGGAAATCTTTTGTTGAGCAATGAGAGCTGTATTGGAAGAGGAATTGAATAACATTTGAATTACATTGTATTAACTGTGGAATAAAGGAGCTTCTGTGATAATTAAAAGATGAACTTACGGTAAATTTGTTATATAGAGGGAAGATGTTGGTGCCTTATTTTTAGAACGGTTGACCCTCTTATGCATATTTTTGTATGACATGGACTGGTATGTATCTCCAGTTTTGTTTTTTTTTGTCAAGAGGTGTTACATTTACTGAATCGGACTTTGATAATTTCACCGACATGATGCTTCCTTTTACTGGTGTATTATCCAAATTTTAATAGCTGAAAATTAATGGTGAAATATTAGTTGATTGTTATCAGTATTGAATAAAGTATCATGTATGTAGTGGAGGATGGTTTTGTTCAAATTTTTACCTTTTGTTGCATCCAAATGAGTTTTGAACTGTATATAAGCATTGGTATCAATCTTCTTTATAGCTTGCACATCGGCATAAAGATCTGAAAACAAATGATATTTTTGTTACTGTATGCGATGGGTTGGAATGGTTAGGTGTTATTTGAAAAGGATGTATACACAACGAATGTTGGTCATTGCGTGGGTTTGACCTAAACATGGCAATTGCGTTTATGTGGTAATAAAAGACAAAACATAAAAAGAAACAGCGGAAAACAAAAGTAATGTATTACTTACCAAATAATTTAAAGAGGTCATTTATGGTGACATTCTGTGAAGGAAGTCATATAAATCAATTAGAAAAGAGATGTTTGATTGATAACACAATGTTAAAAGTAATATTTGTACCTTATTGAGCCCTGAAATATAAATACAAGGTGTTGTTGAGTTTGGTTTGTTAATATTGTTGTCAATTGCATCATAATCAGGTATTTTGATGAAGTTCCTTGGATCACTACAATAAAAATTAATGTATTCAGTTCAGAGTTACAAGTTTCACATGTAAGTTCAATTGATCGAAATGAATTTGATACTTACTGTGGTCTGAATGCTTTATATTCCTTCAATAGGGTGTTGTATTCTTGGACTATATATTCAAATTGACCGTTTGCATAAGTTCGATTGATTCGTTCAATCTCATTATCTTGTAGAGCATCTGAGGAATAAAGGAAATTTTATTAAACATTATAGCATAATTCATATTGATATATATGTGTTGAAATTACCTTTCAATCTGGTTTCAATCATGTTAAGTTTCATTGCGCACGCGGAAGATGGGCATTGATTTTGACGAGCCATGTTGATTTGAAATGCTGGGAAGAAGAAAAGGTTAGGTTAGTTGGGGAACAATTTAGACATAATTATAGGTGATGTGAATGATTTAGTGAATAATTAGTTGGGTTAAGGTGCGTAGATGAATGAATAATCAAAAATGAATTGTGGGTTTTATTACAGATAAGGTAGCGATTCGGAAATAGTATGGCTGTTAGGGTGCAGTTGTGGGTGTGACATTATCCGATGAAGTCCGAATGGTTTTGAAGAAGCTCACATCAGGAATCATGTAGTTTTTTCCATGATGGATTAAAAATCATGTGTTTTATGATATTGTAGTATTGGGGTACGGGAGCCAAATCAGTGTGAACAACAGATCACATGAGTGGAGAATGGCCACGAGCTCCTGGCTCGCACCTCTATTTATTCAGTGTTCGGCATAACAAAGGGAAGAACAAAGGCGATCGTAAAACAATTAAATGGTTCTAATTAGGGTTGTAGACTGTAGATGTCGCTACCATAGTGATCACTAAGGCCGTGACTGGAAGGTTCCTGGCCTGGTGGATGAAATGGACCAGGGCTTGCTCGACGCGGTCGTACATGCCTTTCTTAAGCCTCTTTCGCCCCTTGCCTCCCATAAGCATCTCGTTTTCAGTCTTCTTTCTGTTCTTGAGAATGGAATTCAGTGAACTCCGAGAAATGTTCAGTTTCTTCGCAAGCGCAGTCTTCGGAAGTCCAGGGTGTGCGTCGTACTCCTTTATCACCTGGAACTTCGCTTCGACGGTGAAGGTAGACCGCTTTCCTGGCGGGGCATGTCCCTTAACATGTGCCTTCGGCGGCATGATCCTGACTCCGCACCCTCCGCACGCAACTTGCACTACTGCGAGACCGAGTGGCACGGCGCAACGCAACAACGGACTAGGCCCAACACTGACTGAAGCCAGCGACGTGAACGCCCACCCCCACCCCTCTCTGCCGGCCTGCTCTCGGCTCGCTCACCCCAAGATTCCTGGAACTCAGGGCGGCTCGGCGGGTTGTAGTGGTGTTGGTTGCAACCAACCAGCGTCAAGACGCTTTGTTTTACGAGTTGTAAGACGCTTCATGCTGTTTACCAGTAGCGGTCGCGATACCAATGAACAAACGCCACTTCAGCACTCTGACCCTCCTTTATTTTATTTTTTTAAAGGGGCACAGTGACATGCTGCTAGCGACACTACCCGCTCTTTTCTTGCGACCCCACCCCCATCCACCCCTCCTCCTGTCCCTGATCGTCTGCTAGCGTCGAGTCTCAGCGGACAGCTCTTCCCGAATAATCACATTGACTTTTTGTACATTCTTGCTGCATAAATGACGCTATATCGGAGGGAAATGCTGTAAAATGTCGACGCTAAACGCGGGATGACGCTATATGCGGCTGACACTAAATACGGGATTTTTTAACACTGTAAAGGCCTGTTTTTCATCGGTGAAACGGAATTCCGACGCTAAATGCGGCTTGACACTATATACGGCTGACACTATATCGAGCTTATACTGTACTTGCAACAAGAATCCTGTTGGCTGCCAACCACGCAGCATTATTTTGTCTCTGGAGAAGCATATTCTTCAAGTAAGGGCTCGATTCACCATCGTCATCCTCATCATCACTGTTGACTATTGGAACTGCTGCTTTCCTCTTCTTAGGTTTTTGATTTCTGTAAAATTAAACAAACATGAAAACAAACAGAATTGTACTACATAAGAATAATCATTTGTTAAAAACTATTTCATCAGACATAGTGAAAATGTACTATGACCATCTTACCTTCTGGAAGCATGTGGGACTTCATTTTCCTTGCTGCCCTCTCCAGTTGAGTTGCTGGCAGTATTAGAAGTTGCACTTGGAAGTGAGGTATCAAAACCTGATAAAACAATTAAATTATAACAGCAAGAACAATACTGACATAACATTAGGACCTATCTACGGAGAGATTTAAGCTAGTAGTAGTTTTGTAGTTATTTACATACCAATAGAGTTGAGGTAACTAGTCTCAGCGGCTTTCAAATCCGTGTCAGGTAGATTGCTATTGTTGATAAGAGGAGGACGTCCACGTTGAGGCTGCGAACTGACAGTGACAATAGACTGACTTTGAAGCTGTGAATTGGCCGTGGCAATAGACTGAAGTTGAGGCTGCGAACTGGCAGTGGCAATAGTCTAACAGAAAAATAGAGAAGAGCAATATTATTTTCCAGCTACAAACACTAATGGTCTTGTTTCTCGCATGGCAAAAAGCAGGTGCTGACAAGAAAATTTGTAAACAAAAAGTGATTCTAGATAACAGCACAGTATAGAAACTTCCTTTCCCCATAATTGGTCTATCGAGTTTTGCAAGTTAAGCCTTTACCAATTTGATGCCACCACGTTCTAAGGCAAATGAAAAATAAATTCAAGTCCAGATGGAACGAAGATAGACTGTCATTATATAACAATAAGAGGGAAGGCCAAAATCAAAACAGTCATATTTAATAAAAAGGCAACAAAATATTGATCTAAGAATGAGGATATATGACCATCTAAACTTCTAGAGTATTGTGTGAGGCATTAACTGAGAAAGAATAAGTTACAAAGCTTTCAATGATTCCACCAGTCGACATCATACCCACCTCATCGACATTATCTTGGAGTGCAAACTCCAAGGGATAGAAAGTGCCAATGTCACGTAGCTCAGTGCTCTCGTCAAACTCCATGAAACCATTTGCAGATCCGTTTCCATTACTAAAGAAATACCTCAAAAAATGTGGTTTAGAGGCAAATTTTTTAAGTTTTGGATCCGATATGAGTGTGTTTAACACTGCAGAGCTTACGGCATCATACAATGTTTCACCATGTCGCACGGAATATTTCACAAGTTTTTTCCTTTCACCAAATAACACGACAAAGGAGGACATTCTAAATTTAAAAAATCAACTTTAATCAGAATAATAATGCCTAAATATCACTCAGGAAAACTGGAGGCGCTGTAGGTTATGGCGGGAACAGGACGAGAACCTTTCAATCTCTTTCGCCACGAACAAACCACAGCCTTGGCGGCGACACGCTGTCGGAAAATGACCGCTTGGGGTGTGTTCTAAAAAACAACGAAAAGAAGGGGGGGGGAGGAAGGGTGGCGGAAGGGAAACAAAAAACAAATGAAAGACGGCTAACAAACAACCCCCTGCTCGAAACATCCAGAAAGTGAAAGTAAATTGTGTTATTCCAACCAGAAATAAGTCATGACAAGTGTCGTGCTTCACCTATTCAGCCATTACTTTGGATTTATACTCCTTGTGATTATTGGTGATCGTTCTCAAGAAATTCCTGAGTCCAAGCTTTGTGTCCGAGCGAGAGAGCAAACGAAGAAAAGATGCTCTGTGATGTTGAGGTTAAACTGGTTTTGGGCCTATTGCCCAACAGGTGTCAGCCACCCTCCAAACAATTTATGATGAACATTGTGTTAGGAGGGGACTAAAAATAAATTTACTGTGTTTTCCGAGACCTTGATGTAGTGAATTATTATCATAGTTGTGATGAAAGTAGACAGAAACAATGAAATGAGTGCTGTGAGATGACCAATCACAACAATCCCAGAGGGGGAACTGCTATGTGTTCCTCAATCTTGTAGGACCACCTGGGTATTTTTACTTTTCCTCTACTGCCGATATTACCCCACTGGTAATTAAAAGAAGACAGCGCTGCTGAGCGCGCGGCAAAAGGACATCGGACAACGTTAGAGCGTCACCGGGAGATCGATCGACGTTAGAGCGTCGCGGGGAGATCGGACAACTTTAATAGGACCCGTCGAAAGGCTTCGCTAACGCTCAGCCAAATATTACCAGAAGGTCTGGGACTTGCACATAGGCAGTTTAAGTTTACCAGGCTAAGCTTCGGGCTGGCTGCAGCACCAGGTGCCTTCCAGTATATTGCTGACCGAATCATCACTCCAGCCCTCGAGAAAAATCCTCAAAATGATTTAGGAGAAACAGTGTCAGTTTACCTTGATGATATCTGCATAGGTGGGGGTAATTTCCCAGAAATGTTACAAAGACTAGAAGCTCTATTCAACAGGATCAGAGCAGCAGGTTTCTCGCTTAAAGCAAAGAAATGTGAGCTATTCCAACCAGAAGTATCCTATCTGGGGCACAGGTTGTCTAAAAAAGGAATAAAAACAGACCAAAATAAAATAGAGAAAATAATGAGTTGGCCAGTACCAACTAATGTAAAAGAGGTAAGATCATGGCTAGGTCTAGTGCAGTACTACTTCAAGTATGTTCCACACATGGCATCTATAGCTAATCCCATATTCAAGCTGCAAAAGAAAGGGCAAGAGTTTGAGTGGACAAAAGAGTGTCAAGAGGCATTTGATAAAATCAAAACACTCCTGACAACAGCACCAATATTAGGCACACCAGATGTGACTCAAGGTGAATTTACTATCACCACAGATGCTAGTTTGTTTGGCCTGGGTTGTGTCCTTAGCCAACAACAGCATGGGAAAGAAGTCACAATAGCCTATTGGTCCAAAACTCTTAACCCTGCCCAGAGAAACTATTGCGCAACACACAGGGAGCTACTTGCACTAGTACAATCAATAAAAGCATTCCATCATTACCTGGCAGGTGTCCCCACCATTCTCCCACCATGGGAGCGTTGCAACCTGTCTACTCTACCCAGTCATCTAGTCTGCCGAGTCGTCTAGTGTGCGACTGGTCTAGTTATTCAAGTCGTCCACTCTCTAAGTCGTCCACTCTTTCAAGTCACCCACTCTTTCAAGTCACCCACTCTTTCAAGTCGTCTACTCTATCAAGTCGTCTAGTCTTTCAAGTCGCCCAGCTTTTCAACTGGGCTACTGCATACCCGGTCCACTCTTCCAACTGACCCAGTCTCTCAACTGACCTAGCTTTGCAAGTCGTCTAGCCTTTCAAGTCGACCCGAAAAGTGCGTTTTGCAATCCGTCTAGTCCTTCAAGTCGTCTAGTCTTTCAAGTCGCCCTTTTATGCAAGACGTCCACTCTTCCATGTCGCCTAGTTTCCGACTCGTCCACTCTTTCAACTCGTCCACTCTTTCACGTCGTCCACTCTTCCAACTCGTCCACGCTTTCAAGTCGCCCACTCTCTCGAGTCGCCCACTCTTTCAACTCATCCACTCTCCCAAGTCATCCATCCTTTCAGGTCGTCTGCTCTTTCAAGTCGGCTAGTCTATCGAGTCGTCTACTCTTTCAAGTCGTCTACTCTTGCAGGTGGTCTGGCCTTTCAACTGGTCCGGAAAAGTATGGTTTGCAACCCGCCTACTCTTTCAACAAGCCCACTCTCAATTGGGCTAGTCTTTCATGTCGTCTACTCTTTCAAGTCATCCACTC
>NW_026267441.1:117060-121165 GCF_000697945.3 Frankliniella occidentalis | reverse complement strand
TGATTTTTTTTCCAATATGAAATTATTTTGATATGTTTAACTCTTGAATAATGAACTGGGGGTGCCAAGGTATATGTACTAAGTATTCATTGATATGATGTGGAGTATTTTATTAAGACAGTAATAGTGACAGGCATTCCTGACTAATGACAAAATCATCTGGACTAGGTACGGTAAACTTGTAACAATTTATATTGACATACTCATGTTTTAGGGATGCAGAAGCAACTAGCTTACCATTTTTCTGAACAGTAAACCAGGAACATAAGACACCTACACCTCTGGCTCCCGTTTTTGGAGGAGTAGTAGGCACATCACTCAAAGAATAAGCTGTATTCGCTCCACTTAGATATTTAAAAGATAAGACTTGGCCTAGCTTTAGGTTTGACTGCTTAGGAACTTTAAATAAACAAAATTCTCCAATAGCAATCCTCTTATTGTGACTTATATCTTTCTGTACAGGAGTTCGGTGCTTTTGTATGCACTTTTGCACTTCAGCCCTGACCCTCATTCCCCTCTCAGTGCTTACTTTAGGACCCTCGGTTGTTAATGTCCACAAAAGAGTTGACTTAGGCATTGTTATGACATTGCCATTGGTCCCTAGTAATTGAACTAGACTAGAGTTTGGGGGCAGAGGGCCTTTAAAAGACTCATTTTCTAGCGAAGACAAGTCGCAGGAAAAATCTACTGGGAACATAGCCAGTATGTCAAGAGGAATGTCATCATCCCCATCAAAATCATTATTACTAAGGTTAACAGGTTGGTCTTCATCTTCTTCATAAAAATCATCACTTAAATCTAATTCAAAACGGAGACTTGCAAATACATTTCCTACGTTTGAACCTTGAATGGAACGAGCAGACAGCATGCCTAGATCCTTTGCTGTAGCTGATGCATCTGACATTGCTCTCACTAAAGTCTCTCTTATTTCTTGATCCCATGGTAGGGGTTCAGTGGAAAGGGTTTGAAGACTAGAATTTAAGAGAGCTTTCCTGCGCTCTTTGGCAAATTGCAATTTGCCTTCCATTTTGCACCTAAAATCTAATAAAAACTCAATCTTTCTAACCTTATATAAAAATTCTGACATATTAAAATTTATGACAGTAGACTCAGTAGTTGTGAGCGATCTAGCTTTTCTGAAAAAGCTTTCACAGGGTTGGCTAGACATAAGTATTGGCAGGAATAGATCATCACATTTGGAGTCTCGTAAAACTCTGATAACTTTAACAAGGCCATGAGCATTTATTTCAGAACCCATATACATATTTGGTGTAATAAAATTTAAGGACAATCTGTAATCCTTAGAATTTAAAAGCCATGCTTTCCAAATGCGCAGGAAAAACACAATGTACCACATATTATAAACTCTTTGTAAAGGCAAAAGTTTAGGATTCAGAAAAGCATCTTCCATTTTCTTTATGAGATCCAAATACACTTGAGTTCCGTTTGATGATGGAACATGTTCTTTCAGCGTGTCAACAACTCTCGTGCTACACATTTTCATGGTGGCATCGAAGTTCATCTTATCCGCCTTTGTAAGGTCATAATCTGAGAGGCCATGTACAGTCTTACTAACATTATTGACAATAATATGAAGATGAAAAGCAGATGCTACATATTTTCCAAGTGGAAGTACAATTGAGGCTTTATTCAATCTGGTTTTGAACCTATTTAAAAGGTGAATAGTATCCTGAATCATTGTAATAGGGTCAGCAGTGTCACAACAATACCATTCGGAAAATGGCGCTGGGGACACAGGGCTAGGAGGGAACATTGCAGCTCTCATTGCCTTTAACACTTTAGAATCACCATCACCCGAAAAGCCCAGAACTTCTATTCCTACTTTAGAGAGTTCATTCTTTGTTGTAGCCCAACGCCTTGACACATCTTCACCAGTAAACTTGTTATTTGTGCCAAAAATTTGCAGACAAAATGGGTGAGCTGAAGGAGATAATGGTTGTGCCATTACAACATAAGCTGTAGAGGCCACCTCTCCTTGAATAACATGCTTGGCTATCATAGCGGCAGATGTCGCCGGAAATGAATCAAGAATAGGATTTCCTGATGTCTCTGACAATGGCAATACAGGTCCAACAATTTGGTTAGTTTTCAGATCATATTTTAGTTTTGATACAATTCTAGTTCCATCCTCACTAATCCAGACTTTCAAAGGCAAGTTACGGGCACATAAATAATTTTTTAGTTCTTCACAAGCTCCCTCCCTGACTGGGTCCTGAGTTTTAGCCACAAACTTTTTCACCCTGGAAACGTCGGGAAGAGCATCACCTAACATTGTTTGGAGATTTTCATAGAACATTAAACCCGCAGTAATGTAGACATATGAAGAAAACATATAAAGTTCTTCAGTATATCTATGACCATTTTTATTTCTGTCAGCATTTTTTTGAGCGGATTCATAAAGAATTTGAAGCAGAAATGAAAGGTTCGTTTTAGCTCTAGCTTTGCTTTCAGCATTATATTGTATTAGATCCTTACAATAGTTTGACAGTCAATCAATTAAGTCATCTTGTTTTGCAATGACTGCATCAATAGAAGTGAGCAATGGATAATATGCTGTTATCAGGGTCTGCCCAACTGTTTGATGTTGCCAAGCACGTTTGCATCTCTCAGCTCTAGAAAAGTAATCCTTTTTAGAACTACTGACAGTTGGAGTTATATTGGGGCTGGAGCTAGACCCTTAACCTTCAGCCCTCCCACAAAATTCCCTTCCCCCTTGTTGGCTTCACTCTTATCATTTAATTCACTGGATTTGGTATTCTTTTCAGTCTCATTATTATTGTTAGATTGGCTGGATTCAGGATTCCTTAACAACTGTTCCTCAGTCAACAAATTGTCATCTTCATTCTCACTCCCAGAGATCAAGTAAGTTGGGGTATCATTTAGCTGACTGCTAGAAGCTGACAACATTTCTCCAATATTCTTATTGATTTGAGTTCCTGTGAAAGAAGGTCAGTCCTGATGCCAGAACCATTGTGTCATACAAGACATTGAGATGAGTCTGGAGGAACAGGTCTGGACGTAACACCTTTTGAATAAGCCTGTTTTTAAGGTCATTAAATGAACTTTCTACATGTGCACCTATGGCCTTTTCATAGGGACTTCCCATCCTTCGGGCCATGCAATTTGACCATAGTGGCAGTTTGTAACACAAATCAAGAAATGACGATCGAAATTCGATGCTGTACATTAGGTTGTCACGATCGCCCACAACTACATTGTCCGCAGCTATTGATCTTACATAAATATCGTCGATCCAAGCACGAAGTGTGGTTGGGTATGCTTCAAAACTAATGTCGGGGTCATCGACGTCTTCCTCTTTATACAGTGCAAGATCGGGCAATTGATTTTCTATTCCCCCGATGCGATCCAGCAGATAGTTTTTATTCTTCTCGCAGGGCGTATCTTCAGTAGTATAACCGGCCCACGGTCACACTTTGCGGTCACCACTTTGTATGGCCCCGGTCACCTCGGTTACCGGATGCCTCGGTCACCTGATCCCTTCTTATCAGTTGCATACCGCTCAGGCGCTTCCAGAAAAAACGGCTGGGAGTGGCGTTCGACCCGAGGTGGAGCGGCCCGTGAAGGAGAGCGGCGTTGGTCCCGGTGCTGGCCTAGCAGTCCGTCAGGTTGGACTCGAAGTCGGGTTGGTCGTCGAGGAGGGTGGTATTGGCCTCGGAGACTGCGATCGGCGGGGTGATTCGGGAGTCTTTGTTCGTCGGAGGCTGGTGTCAGAGTGGCCTTCCCGCGTGGCGGGGCGCGGCCGGCAGGACGATTTTTATTTGGCTCAGGCCGGATTCGAACCCACGTCTAATGGGTTATGATGTGTCGCTTTAGCGGGCTCGGCTATGGTGACATCCGAGAGGTAGGGTTGAGTGGGAGAACTCTTGTAGCGTGGTGTCGCGATGTGTGACAGGATGTGCAAATAACATACACAGTGAAAAAAGTGTAGAAAAAATTTATTTTCAAAAATCAGATACATAAAAATATGTGTTTTTGATGCGGTCATCGTGTGTATGTGTTGTTGTGTCGGGCGGCGCGCGTCTCGCGACGTAGCGAGACGGCGGCGGCGGCGGCGGCGGCGGCG
>NW_026267441.1:105548-112530 GCF_000697945.3 Frankliniella occidentalis | reverse complement strand
CGCCGCCGCCGCCGCCGCCGCCGCCGTCTCGCTACGTCGCGAGACGCGCGCCGCCCGACACAACAACACATACACACGATGACCGCATCAAAAACACATATTTTTATGTATCTGATTTTTGAAAATAAATTTTTTCTACACTTTTTTCACTGTGTATGTTATTTGCACATCCTGTCACACATCGCGACACCACGCTACAAGAGTTCTCCCACTCAACCCTACCTCTCGGATGTCACCATAGCCGAGCCCGCTAAAGCGACACATCATAACCCATTAGACGTGGGTTCGAATCCGGCCTGAGCCAAATAAAAATCGTCCTGCCGGCCGCGCCCCGCCACGCGGGAAGGCCACTCTGACACCAGCCTCCGACGAACAAAGACTCCCGAATCACCCCGCCGATCGCAGTCTCCGAGGCCAATACCACCCTCCTCGACGACCAACCCGACTTCGAGTCCAACCTGACGGACTGCTAGGCCAGCACCGGGACCTACGCCGCTCTCCTTCACGGGCCGCTCCACCTCGGGTCGAACGCCACTCCCAGCCGTTTTTTCTGGAAGCGCCTGAGCGGTATGCAACTGATAAGAGGGGATCAGGTGACCGAGGCATCCGGTAACCGAGGTGACCGGGGCCATACAAAGTGGTGACCGCAAAGTGTGACCGTGGGCCGGTTATACTACTATCTTCATCCAGGGACTTCCTCTGTCTCATTAGAAGATACTATAAATACTGCAGTGACCAATTCTTCTACATCTTGAAGGGTCTGGCTCAAAATAATCAGATAAACGCTTCTTACCCAAAATTCCTTTGCACCTCGCCTCATAAGTTGGAAGCATTTCCACTGGCATAGCATTTTTACAAGATGCGCCACATCAATTCTTATGAGCAACGGAGGGGCTGGATTTTCTTCAGGCGCACTTAAGTATCGAAAACATATATCGATAAATTCATCTCTCTTTTGAACAGATGCAAAGGCATGACACAGGGCTATCTTTTGAGGTTCTTTTGCCCCCATGCGGATCCATTCTTTGAGCCAGTAAGTTATTGCATTTGCATTGTGGCGTTCTGACAGCATTTGAGCTACTGGGACTTGTCCTTCTTGCTCTCCTGGTAGGCTTATGACAATACTGTATAAAAAAATGTCACCAGACATTCCTGTAGGTCTTCTGATTTTGGAGACAATTTTTCCAGAAGCATCCAGAAAAACTCTACTGTATAATGATTGATCTACATAAGCATTGTACACGCGGATCTGCTCTGACAGAAAATAGTGCACAAAAAAAGGGTCACTGCCCACATCAAATATGCTGTGTTTATACTGATCGGCATACTTGAGAATCTCTATTGAACCAATAACAGACTTAGAATCAAGCTTAGTTTTCTTCACCGCCTCATACAACGCATTCCGGAGCTGCCCACCGCTAGGGACAATGGCTGGTTCTTTCTCGAAGAGTTTACTAGATTTGCCAGCCATTTGTTTTCTTACCAGTGATGGCTTCAGATTCTTTGAGAGCATTTCTTGACCTAGATTCGCTCGCTCTTCACCTCGTATTGGAATTTTAGGAAAGTCATTATGTGGCACATTTTTCACATCCTTTATTACCACATCGAGGGTGAGTCCTTTCTGTAAGGGATCACTGGGCAAGGGATTTCGACAACTCGCAAATAGCTTACCGCCACAGGGACATTCAGCTTTAACTCTGAGGTAATACTCGGCGTCTGAAGAAATGGCAATATGATGAGTTCTAAACACCCACTTACAGGGGAGACGCGTTTCGTCGTGTATTTGATTATTTAATATCCGACTCCACACCCCTTGCTCTAATACTGCATAACAACGTTCATTTGTATGTCTGGTAGGATCTGTCCTCTTGTAAACAATCTCTTTAGGCTTCATAACTTGCCATTTATCCTTGGGAATAAATATTTTCTTTACTTTGGAACACGGTCGGAAAGATTCATCAAGTAAATCGCTTGAACTTCCATCAGAGGTGCTAGCTGAACCATCATCGGGGCTACTAAGGACTTTTTTTCCTTCACTGGCAGCCCTAATAACTGTCGAATATTTTTTTGGGGCCCTCTGTTGCACGACACGAAAGTATAGAGTCCTTCTGGACTTATTTTTAGCCCATTTTCGTTTATCAGTGCTCCCCACACAGTGTCATTTTTCGGAGCTAAACCTCCTCCAATACAAAAACGACTTTTGTTTGCTAGTAGTACATTCTTGACGGTGTCTGGGTCGTCGGCAGGTTTCCTGCCCGGGCGATTCGACGGATCCTGCAAAATTATGCACACTAAGCAGGCTCTATACAGGATGGGTGATCCGCGCCGTATTTCTGTTCATACTGTACCGGATTCATGAGTGCGAGCGGAATTGCCTACCCTCGCTCGCCATGGCGCCGTACGGCCCCGTGCGAGTATGCAACCCATGAGTGCGGACGGGTTGCCTCCCGCACTCATGGGTTGCATACTCATTCACAGACTCCTTTTATTTTGATTTTTTCTAGGCTTGTATATAGACGTACCGTCACTCACCGTCGCGCTGTATAGCCCCATGGGCGCGTCCAAATAAGTCTCATACGTAACTATGTACAAAGTTATGTACAATTTGTACATGATTATGCATAATTTAGTTATGGTGAGTGACGGTAGGTTTGCCCGCACGCACGCCGCACGCCTATATTCAAGCCTAGTGTCCTGCAAGTGCAACGCGAGTGCACGTATCGAGGGTGACGCGAGTGCGGTACGTGTGCGGTCGAGCACCTTTACGCCCAGCACCGCCTAAGGGCCGCACACTAAATGGGAAACTACTTTTTTTTGTACGTGGCGTATGAAGTGATTCGTGCGTACGCAATTATGCGTGAAATCATACACTGATAAATAAAGTGTGCGACTGGTGCACATGCAAGTGCTCAACACTATTTGGCAACACTGTGCTTGACTGGATTTTGAAATACAATGAAATGATAACAGTAAATTTGAACAAAAGTGTCCAAAGCTTGTGAACACTATTGAAGTGTTCAAATTTTCTGTTGAACACTTCGAAGTATTTAAATGTCCAGTCAAACGTTCAAAAGTGTGCAACAAAGTATTGAGCACTTGCAAGTGCACGCCAATTGAACACTTTATTTATCAGTGTAAATTCGATAATTTTATGCATAAAAAACAAAAACCATACATTTATATTTTTTTGCACAAAATTTCATGTTCCTGTATTAATATGTTCATAATTATGCACTCTTTTCTGCATAATTGCGTGCACGCGAAATGTGTTTGTAGTTTTTGGTGCATACATTTCGATTTGAACGAATTTTGCGTAAATGTGTACGAATTTGTGCATATGTATGCATAAATACACTGCCGCTCGAAATTAGCGGCGCACCTTTTTGGGCCGGCGTATTTTCTAAGTGTTTTGAGCTAGAATGTCGAGATTTGGCCTGTAGACGTCTCATTGGTTCGTCTTTGACCCCACGAAGTGTGCATTCCTTGCGCCACCCCATACGGCCTGTGCAGCCCCTAGAGTGAAGAGGGGTAGAAAATTCGGCCTAAAGGGTTCCGAATTTGTCACTTTAAATGATCGGAAAGTCGAAATTTTTGGTGTTCCGACTCAAATTTGTGTCCTCTTCCGAACGGCGCTAGCGAAATCGCGGTCGTTCAAACCCACCCCATGCCCCGTTCACCCCCACCCCCATGAAGGGGTGAGTTTCGAGGATGGTCAAAACTACCGTGAGATCCTCCGGGGACACCCCCTTTACACGGGACATGTGTTTTTTTTCGAATTGGACTAACCCCGGCCAAACCACCCCCGCGAACATGCAACCCCTTTTCGAATATCGGCCATTTTGGAACCTAAGGGTTGAAGTTTTGGCATGAAACTTTCAGGAATGATTCATTTTGCCATTTGGAACACATCCATGCAAAGAAACCCGGTGTCAACATCTTCAACCCCTTCCCAGGGGGTAGCTACCCCCGAGTGACCGTGCACTCCTTTGGGAGGGGATGGAGAGCTGGGTCTATGCGGATCTGTTCAAGAACACACCAAGGAAGCTTCCCTCAAATTTTCTTGTCGATCGGACCAACCATTTTCCGTACAAACTCAATAAAGTGGAAAATCGTTCAAAAACTACCCCTTATTTCAACTTGCCCTGTCGCCGAACTAAGGCGGGGTTGGACGAGTTGAAAGAGTGGACGAGTTGAAAGAGTGGACAAGTTGAAAGAGTGGACGAGTTGAAAGGGTGGACGAGTTGAAAGAGTGGACGAGTTGAAAGAGTGGACGAGTTGAAAGAGTGGACGAGTTGAAAGAGGAGTGGACGAGTTGAAAGAGTGGGCGAGTTGAAAGAGTAGACGAGTTGGAAGAATAGACGAGTTGAAAGAGTGGACGAGTTGAAAGAGTCGAGTTGAAAGAGTGGACGAATTGAAAGAGTGGACGACTTGAAAGAGTGGACGACTTGAAAGGAGTGGACGACACGAAAGACTAGCTCAATTGAGAGTGGGCTTGTTGAAAGACTAGGCGGGTTGCAAACCATAATTTTCCGGACCAGTTGAAAGAGTGGACGACTTGAAAGAGTAGACGACACGAAAGACTAGCTCAATTGAGAGTGGGCTTGTTGAAAGACTAGGCGGGTTGCAAACCATAATTTTCCGGACCAGTTGAAAGGCCAGACCACCTCCAAGAGTAGACGACTTGAAAGAGTAGACGACTTGAAAGAGTAGACGACTTGAAAGAGTAGACGACTCGATAGACTAGACGACTTGAAAGAGTAGACGACCTGAAAGGATGGATGACTTGGGAGAGTGGATGAGTTGAAAGAGTGGTCGACTTGAGTGAGTGGTCGACTTGAAAGTGTGGGCGACTTGAAATAGTGGACGAGTCAAATTAGTAGATAACATAGACGACTGGACGAGTCGGAAACTAGGCGACATGGAAGAGTGGACGACTTGCATAAGAGGGCGACTTGAAAGACTAGACGACTTGAAGGACTAGACGGATTGCAAAACGCACTTTTCGGGACGACTTGAAAGACTAGACGACTTGCAAAGCTAGGACAGTTGAGAGACTAGGTCAGTTGCAAGAGTAGACCGGTTATGCAGTAGCCGAGTTGAAAAGCTGGGCGACTTGAAAGACTAGACGACTTGATAGAGTGGACGACTTGAAAGAGTGGGCGACTTGAAAGAGTGGGTGACTTGAAAGAGTGGACGACTTAGAGAGTGGACGACTTGAATAACTAGACCAGCCGCAAACTAGACGACTCGGCAGACTAGATGATTGGAAAGAGTAGACAGGTTGATAGCGTCCCGTGCACCATTTGTAGTTAAGACTGACCACGCAGCATTACAGTGGTTAAAGAATTTTAAGAATCCTACAGGTAAGCTTGCACGTTGGCTTGAGAGATTAGCTCCATACAAATTCCAGGTGGTGCATGTGAAAGGCACAAGCATAGGGCATGCAGATGCTTTATCCAGGAGGCCATGTGATGACTGCAAGAAATGTGACAGACTGGAAGAGAGAGACAAAACAGTTTTAGTCTGTCAGTGCAAAACAGAAATAAAATGTGACGATAATTGCCCAACATGTCTGTTAGGTGAAAGAAAACAAATCAGACTTACCTCAGACACAGTAAAAGTCCACTGGACAAAAGTAATTCCCAATGGACTCAGTGATAAGGAGATCAGAAAGGCCCAACTTTTAGACCCAGACATAATGCCTATCATGGTTGCAGTTCAGGATGGAGAGAGACCTGAGTTCCAGGAGATTGCTGGAAATAGTAGTAAAACTAGGTCTCTGTGGTATCAGTTTAACTCTCTGGTCATAGAGAATGGTCTCTTATTCAGAAGGTTTGAACATCCTAGTGGATTAAAAGAAAAAGAGGAATTACAACTGATACTGCCATCCAAACTGGTTAAACAAACAGTTAAAGCTTACCATGATCAGCTGGGAGTGGGAAATCATTTTGGGGTGTCCAAAACACTGGCATTCCTTAAAAGATTCTTCTGGTGGCCAGGGATGTTCGAAGACACATATGAGGTTGTCTCTCAGTGCAGGATATGCGCAAAGTTCAAAGGCCCAGCTCACATGACCAAAGTTCCGTTAAAGTTGTTCCAAGAAGGAGTCCTACATGGCCGATGGCATGTAGATATTTGTGGACCAATAAATCCTCAAAGCAAAGAGGGACATGAGTACATTTTAGTTGCAGTTGAAGCTTTCTCTGGATGGCCAGTAGTAGTGCCACTGTTTAAACAGACAGCAGATGAGATAGCACAAGCTTTAATTACCCATGTCTTCTGTATCTTTGGAGCACCACAATCATTAATGACGGACCAAGGTAGAGCTTTTGATTCCATACTGTTCCAAGAAATAATGGAGCTTTACAACATCAAAAAGATAAGGACTTCTGCGTTCCATCCAGCTGCAAATGGCAAAGCAGAACGGTGGATTAAAACACTGAAACAACACCTCATGATCCTGGTAGGAAATGACAGGCAAGACTGGCCTAAGTATTTACCATTCATTACTCAAGCATACAGAAACTTGCCTCACTCATCACACAAGTTCTCACCTTACGAGGTTATGTTTGGAGCTGCCATGAGGACACCACTGGATATGGACAGGGGCCCTCCACCAAAAGAGGAACCCATGAACAAACTCTACCCAAATTGGGTTAGAAAAACAATGCAGGATATCCACGAAGTAGTTGCACATATGCGCAGAAAGGCTGCAAACAGAATGAAAGCTTACTATGACAGAAATGCAACACTTTCACCATTCAAAGCAGGAGACAAAGTCTACTTGTATTACCGCAGAAAAATTAAAGGCATCTCAGCTAAGTTAATTTCCAGATGGGAGGGGCCTTACGTGGTCACGAAATGGAAGATCCACCCTCTCGACCCCAGGAAAAAGTTAAGGTGCAGAAAGTGCAATGGACGTTACCACAAATCGGTAATTGTTTACTTGAGTGACTCCTCGCCCTGGAGTCACTCAAGTATA
>NW_026267441.1:104960-105498 GCF_000697945.3 Frankliniella occidentalis | reverse complement strand
AGACTCATCAAATGCCAAAAAACTGAAAAACTGAAAAATAGGGAAATTGGTACACGGACAAAAAAAGAAGAAAAGACTCATCAAATGCCAAAAAATAATCATAGAATAATTATTGATGAAAACAAAACAGTTTCTGCGCCAACAACCAAAAACATTCGTCAAAGAGTACGTCAGGAGTAAAAATAGCCACCGTGACACATTTCAACATTTCTCACCATCAAAAGAAAAAGGAAAAAACAACACACTACAACAATAACTTTTATCTTAGCATCAAAAAGCACACCAACGAGCGGTTGCGGAGCTTTATTCATGGATCCATTTCATATCATTAATATCATTCATATCATTCATATATTTCAACATTTCAACCAAAAGAAAAGTAAAGAAAGTCTTAAACCTACTCTTACTCAGCCACTCACTAAAGAAATAAAACTAGGTGGCGTAGAACAAACTTGAAAATTGAGAAGAACGCTGTGAGAGAAAAGTGAACCGTAAATTCTTACTGGATTTTTGCGCACAAATCCTTTCTAATTTAAAA
>NW_026267441.1:98228-99355 GCF_000697945.3 Frankliniella occidentalis | reverse complement strand
CAGACACAGAGGCGATGGCATAAGCCCGCTTATATAGCTTTTAAGCAAAAGAGCGGGCTAAAAATCGAGATTTAAATCCAGACCCCTACCTCACCTAACGCCACCATGCAGTAGACATCAGACGACCGGATCTAGAAGCCGCGAGGCTGAGGTTTGACCAGCGCTATCCTCTCCTCGCCTCTCGTTTCAGTGCTTCGCTTGTCCGGAATACACAATTCTGTGACATGAAGCCTTTTTTAGCCCCCCCCCCCCTTCTGCTTTGATAAAATATTCCACAAAATTCTCTCCCACACACTTCTTTTCCAACACTTCCATTCTCCTTACTCTTTCCCAACAAATTTTCACACAATATTACAACACCCTAAACCCAGCGGGCTTAGGAAAACGACCTCGTGTCTGTCTGTGTGTCTGTCTGTCTGTTCCACTAGAAGGAGATGTGCTAGAGACCTGAAATTTTAAGGGTATCTTAAGGTCCACTTCTAGAGAACGAAACGCCTACGGCAAGGGGGGGGGGCGAGATTGTTTTGGCTCTGCGACACGCCGCCGACGCCTCATGACTGAGCTCCGCTCAGCTGCAGCTCGGTGCCGTCCGCATCCACCGGTGATACCAAAGTCCAGCAATGTAACGAGTAAAATTATAACGCACGTTAGTTCGTTACTGACAAATGTAAAGGTAACGCGTTAACGTTACACCTTTGGAAGAATTGTAACCCTCCCACCCCTCCTTCCTGTGTATTTAAAATGTAGGCGGGAGTGAGGAAGGGTTGTTCAAGGGTTGCTTCGCATGCTTTGCATGCCACCCTGTTGGGCCGGCCCGCGACGTCCAGTTGGTCGGAATTATGTCGGAAATCATAGGAAATCATAGGAAATCTGATTTGTTGACGTGGACCTAGTAATGGGACCTGTCTTCAATGACGGGACTTTCAAATTCACTCCAACTGCAAAGAAATACGTAACAGTGACAAACAACGCTTATTGAGGATCACAAGATGTTGATTACCAAAAAAAAAAAGAAAGACTGAAAAATAAAACCATTTTTGGCTGAGCGATTAGCGAAGCCCATTACTCCACTGACCGGAAAAGTTTCATTCTGTTTGTATGTTTGTCTGTTTGTCTGTCTGTCTGTC
>NW_026267441.1:94650-98178 GCF_000697945.3 Frankliniella occidentalis | reverse complement strand
GACCCCTCCCGCCCCCCTCACCGCTCCCAGCTTTGGTGGACCACGAATTGTACCGCCGCTGTCGCCCGGCGCCGGGAGGCGCAGGTGGCCTACTTTCGGCGGCGCTCGCACGACAACTTTGTGGCTTGGATGGACGCTGCTCGCGCCGCGACGGAGACCCTCCAACAGGCCAAGCGCGCGCGCTGGACGGAGTTTATTGAAGGCCTGCACCCGACTGCCGACATGTCAGTAGCAGTAAGTATTAGAGGGTAGCGTGAAAAAAGGATTTGAGATATTGAAATGGCGGGTATGCGGAAAAGTTGTCTTTTTAGATGTAGAATCCAGTGCAATTTTTTATTTTGAGATCAGACAATATTTTCCGATCGCGCAACGAGCTCAAAGTTATGCATTAGCTCTTATGGGAAAAATCGTCAAAAACCATGAAAAAATGAAAATCGAAAATTTAGGCTTTGTATGTGATGTTTTTTGAAAATCTGTTTTCAGAAATACAATCTACTCTATAAAAGGCATCCACTGATGTGTCACACTTGATATTATAGTCAGCGGTTCAGTCCCGGCCAGGTATCAATTTAAGCCCAAATTGCATCAAATTGCACAAAAGTCATGAAATTATGCAGCCTACACCGCCTAAACCATGGGTTGCAATATCAAGTGTTATACATCACTGGATGCCTTTTTTGGCGTAGATTGCATTTATGAAAACAGATTTTCAATAAACATCACATACAAAGCCTAAATTTTCGATTTTCATTTTTTCATGGTTTTTGACGATTTTTCCCATAAGAGCTAATGCATGTCTTTGAGCTCGTTGCGCGATCGGAAAATATTGTCCGATCTCAAAATAAAAAATTGCACTGGATTCTACATCTAAAAAGACAACTTTTCCGCATACCCGCCATTTCAATATATCAAATCCTTTTTTTACGCTACCCTCTAGTAAGTATGTCACTTTGTCCCGGTCGGCCATTTTATGGCACTATGTCCCGGTCGCCATCTTGGGGGCCTCTGACCTAACCTAACCTATTTTTAACGGTGTCTTGGAGGGGCCTAACCCCGTACCTAGATTTAAGGGTGTCTTTCGAGTCCCTAACATAACCTAACCTATTTTTAACGGTGTCTTGGAGGGGCTTAACTCATACCTAAGTTCGGGGGTGCTAACCCACCCCCCTCAAAAAATCGAGGATCGACGAAGGGGTGCAAACTCACCCCTAAAAAATCGAGGATTGAACAAGGGTTGCTAACGTTGCTAACGTCAAACGTACAAAGATGCGAAAAGAGAACATAATGGTTTTCTTCACTGGATAACTTTTTTATGGAACACCGATGGGTTTTCATTGTTTAAGTCATCTTCGTTTGAGATCTGGCCTGTCTTCCTGTCAATAAATGAGCTGCCACCATGGCTTAGATTTAAAAAAGAATATATATTGTTAGGTGGTTTGTGGTTTGGTCGAGGCAAACCAGACTCAAACCTCTTTCTTAAGCCGCTGTTTGACGAGCTAAATTTATTGAAAAATGGAGTCCTGTTTAATGTTGCAGGATTTGTCAATCAAATTTTGTATAAAGCTGGTTTGTTGGCTGGTACTTGTGATGCTCCTGCAAAGGCTTGCTTTCTTGTTCTTACAAATTTCAATGGTTTATTTGGATGTCCAAAGTGTTTGAGCCGTGGAGAAAAGTCAGAACGTACAGGGAATGTTTTTTGTCACCTTTTTCAAGAGAATTTGACCTTAAGAACTGAGGCCAATTATCTAAACCAACTTGATAGTCTAAGAGGGCTTAGAGGTAATAACCCAAATCATAAAGCAGTTATGGGTATTCGAGGGCCAACTATTTTGAAAAATATGTTGATCAGTTCTCTCATTCGTTCCACGTCGCTTGATGTGATGCACTGTGTTTTCCTTGGTACTATGAAAACTCTAATGACGCTGTGGTTTACTGATAGTTGGAAGAATGAAGTTTACAGTTTATTTGAGAGGAGAGATGTTGTCAGTCACCTATTGTCTTCTATTAAGCCACCGCACTGTTTTGAAAGGGTCCCTCAAAGTTTGGATAAGTTAAAATTTTGGAAAGCTTCCGAGTTTATGTCATTTTTTTACTACTATAGTTTGCCTGTATTTCATCTAGTTATGCGCCAGTTACATTTTAACCACTTTAAGTTATTTTTCTTTGGTATAAGCCTTTTAAGGAAGTCTAGTGTCAGTGATGAAGATATAACTTTGGCTCAGTCCTTACTGGACACATTTGTTAAGCACTTTGGCAGACATTATGGTAAAAGAAGAATGGCCTTTAATTTACATACAATAAGACATTTGCCTAGTGTAGTGAGAGAGCTAGGTCCTCTGTGGACAACATCGTGTTTTAGTTTTGAAAACTTAAATGGATCTTTAAAATACTTAGTTCATGGGACACAACATGCTGGTTTGCAGATTCAAAACAATTTTGAATTACTTACTCAATTGCCCAATCATCTCAATAATCTTGCTCCATTTAGTCTTAAGGAGTTTTCTCTAGAAATGTTATCACCACATGCTAGACTTCGGGTTACTGAAAGGATCGAGAGTGGAATTTGTATTGTTGGTTCCATCAGACAAAATGGTAAAACTACTTATTTTCAAAAATTGAAAATGGGGAATATTTTGTATGTATCACAAGCAGCCAAACCCACTAAAAAGGATTCTTCCTTTGTTTCCTACAGTGTTGAAAAATTTATTTTCTGAGCAGTATGCCAAAAACAAAAATGCAAAAGCTAGGCATTTGGTGCATACTTTCCACGTTCCACATATGTACTCTCGAGTGCCTCATATACCTCAGCCGATTGACCGGTCAGTCCCTGCGGCTCGCAGGGAGCTCCACGGGGCCCCCGCCGGGTCGCCGAGATAGGGCACCGCGGGGGCTGGGCGGGGGCTGCGAGGGGGCACCGTAAGGGCTGTATGGGGGCTGCGACAGGGCACCAGAAGGGCTGTGTGGGGGCTGGGCGGGGGCTGCGAGGGGGCACCGGAAGGGCTGTGTGGGGGCTCCTCCGGGCCCTCGCGAGGCCTCCGTTGTGACCCAGCAGTGCCCCACCGTTGTCAGAGAGGCGCCTTCATGGCGTCTGACCTGCAGCTGCGGTGAGGCCGACGAGTGTCCTCTGGATGGCTATCGTGTGTCTAAATCTGAGGCTTATTTAGACACTCTGCAGTCAACCGCGATGTCTCGATCGAGTATCGAACAGTGTCTGATTCGTGTCTAAATCTCATCTACAACGTGTCTCAGCGATGTCTTAGTCCAAGACACCCAGTAGACACGCTCAAGCTACTTTTTTTGTACGGGAAGCGCCAGGGGCCGCCAGTACCCCTCGGCACACCTCCCCAGGGCCGTTGGCCCCTCCAGTCTCCCAGCTTCAGGTGAGCAGGCACTTGACTTGGTAAGTTCGCGCGCAGGCGCCGGTATGTCATCTCGAGTAAGCGGGGTTTAACATAGTTTTTTAGCCCGCCCTTCTGCTTTGAAAAAGCTATCCAGCGGGCTTATGCAAACGACCTCGTGTCTGTCTGT
>NW_026267441.1:93520-94600 GCF_000697945.3 Frankliniella occidentalis | reverse complement strand
AGGAAATAATCTTGCGGAAGTACTTACTATCAGGGTGTTTTTAGAAACGTACACTTACATGTACAGCAATTCTATGAAATGCAAAACGACGAAAACTTTAAACGAAACAGCCTAATGGGATGTTTGGTTTCTAGACTTCTCCTGTTCACATGTATGTAATGTATACTTCTCCAATATTCCTGCATTGTGACTGGACTGTTAATGTTCCTGCCCTTGGTTTTTCTAAATAGAAGGTAAAAATAGACGATAATATTCCGGGTCAGTAAATATCTACTTTGAATACTCATTCTATGTACGCCAGACCACATCACGCGTAACAGGCTTCGCGTTGTTTGACGCACGCTGTTACGCTGCGACATGCCTAGCACATGTAGCTAGACCTGCGGCGCTAGCAACCTAGTCGAGTTAAAAGGTAAAAGGGCTCCGCTATCGCTTCGTTATAGCTTCGCTATCGGTTAGCTTACTTCCGAATAATTAACGCAACTCTTTAACGCCACTACCTAACTCTACTTCGGAAACCGATGGTTACCCAGAAGACATTGGTAATTAAATTTACAACTATTCATCGTAAAATACTAGTGTTTGAGACTGTTCCCAAGACGGCCTCTATCAGGACGCACCCCCCCCCCCCCCCCTTTTCCCTCGATCTCTATTGCACAGAGCAGAGAAATATGCGAACAGAAAAAGCAGTAAGCCTGCTATTATGTTCAGGAAACATACTATTTTTTCGTTGCAGCGTTCGGACCCGCCACTAACGCCACCTCTCTCTTCCCCCTTCCCATCACGCGGCCGGGCAGGCGTTCGATAGGGAAGCCTTTAAGCCAAATTTTTGAGCGCGCTCGGGAGCACCCGCCAGCGCCCCCTCCCCTTTATATGGCAAGTTATTCAACAGTCTTTGATTTGGTAAGACTTTGGAAGATTATGAAGTGGTATTGAATCTCACTTAATTTAGGAATTGCCGACTATTTAAACCAATGCAAACCGTATACCAATAGTGTAAATTTTGCACATTGTTCTCATATGTCGATTCCCTTGATCGTAGTATGCATTGAAGACTATTACCGCGCGTGACTAGAAGCT
>NW_026267441.1:91223-93470 GCF_000697945.3 Frankliniella occidentalis | reverse complement strand
TTAATTTTGAGGAAAACCAGACTCGAGCGCCAATATATAAATACTGTTCAGGATTCTACTGAAAAATACCTTTCGGATGGTATACTTGAGTGACTCCAGGGCGAGGAGTCACTCAAGTAAACAATTACCGACCCCAGGAAAAAGTTAAGGTGCAGAAAGTGCAATGGACGTTACCACAAATCCAGTGAGTGCACCAAGAAGTAACTTTCTTTAAAGCGTTCAGTTGTCAAGGTGCCAATATAGTTGTTGTCAAAGTTCTAATCAAATCAAATCATTCCTGTTGTTAAAATTAATGAAAAGTCGTAATCATTCCTCAAGTGTGACTTTAAGTTTCAAATATTAATCAAATACGACCAAAATGTGTTCGCTGTTTTAAGTTCCAAGTTAATCGTTTCTGTTTCTCAAGTGCAATCAAATCATTCCTTTACTTGTGATAAAATGTGTGTTGTGCCAAAGAAAAGTACTGTAAAAATGTTACGTGTTCAAGCTCAAAGTTGCAATAAAAGCAATAGAAAAGAAAAAGGAGTGTCAATTCAAACACCAAAGTCATGCATGTGAGTTTATTACAAAAATAAACAAGAAACGAAGTCTTTAAATACAAGGACGCAGTCCAAACGGAGCATGAGCCCGCAAATCCAAAAACAGGGGCATCTAAAACTAGTAATTTAAAGGACGCAGTCCAATCAAAGCATCAAATCCATTAGGGGCATCATAACCAGTCACAATCCATAAAAAAAATTAACAAGCCCATTAAAATTTGAATCTAAAGACAACAGTCAATAAGTAAACAAGCCTGGGTTTAACAGGCAAATCAAAGGAGGGAATCCATTGGACTAGGATATTTCACAAAAAATAGAAGTATTTACAATTAAGGAATGAGGAACTTAAGAAACATAATAAATATCACACCTGAAAAGAAATAACAGAAGTTAGAAACCAAAACTAAGAGACAAAACCAAAGTGAAAGAAATAAAGAAGCGAAACTAACCTCACTCTTCACGAGCAACCTCATCGTCACCAGGTCCAGGATCAGAAAAACGGATGAGTTCAGTCTGCAAGAGAAAAACAAACATTGAAAACGACAACAAACAACAAAAACATCAACAACTAAAGAGACCACAGGAACAAAAGAACGCACAAACGGCCAACCGAGACAGCGCGCGCAAATGTAATGACTATGAGCGCCGTAAAGAAATCCCAGGCCAAATTTCACACGTCGGTACGCAACTGTACCGTCAAGAATAAAAAATCAGGTTCAGCATAAGGTGCGCAGGCCCCACAAATAACAACTGGCTCCCCATCCTCGGTCGCACAATGGTAATGAAGAAACACTACGACCGACATGTCGAGAGCGCGGCAAACACACGAAAACCGTTACAAGGAGGTTTGAAACTCACCTTGCTCCTCGTCACTGACGAGATCCACAAGTTCGATGTGTTCCTCGAAAACTCCAGCATCAATATCCTCCAAGATGTCTTGGATGAAGAGATCTAAACCCTGAAGGGGAGCAGGGGCAGGAGCGACAGGGAAGCCAGGGGCAAAGCCCGGGTAGATGACGCCGGGTGGCGGAAGTTGGGGCACCAAAGGTGCGGCCGGAAAGTCAACATTTTCCCATTGGTTGGGGAAAGGGGGGACTGCGATATCACCGATGAGGAACTGAATAACAAGGATAACAAAAATAAAATGATGGATGGGCTGAAAGCAAGGCCAAATGTGGGTAGGAAAAAACGAACACTCACGTAGCAGGGCTCCAGACAACACCCGCATTGATAAAATAGCTCATCGTCTAGGAGGAAGGCAGGCACAACAAGGTCTAAGCGCACAAAAGAGGGATTCATCATGTTCCAGATGGGGCTAGCATCAGTAGCTTGAATGCAAAGGGGACAAATCTGAAAGAGAACGCACAGGGTGAACCGGGGCGCAGCACAAGGGAACGCACTCTGAGGGACGCCGACCCGACCAAGCCGCAAAAACCATGTAAAACATGGTAAACAGTAGAAATAAGTACTTACTCTATGACGAGCGTTGTCTCGAACGTCGTACCCCACGTAATGCTCAATGAGAATGCGAGCCAAAGCCATTTTGAGCAAGGAGAAATCGGACAAGACCGGGAGCGAACTTAACGGCTTAAACTGGCTGACACCAAGATGGCGTGTGACCGTTGGTGGGATTGCCGCCAAAGCGCAACGTCTTCCACGGAAGGGGGGGAAAAGGAAGGAGTGGGGGTAACCCACTGCGCATGAGCGG
>NW_026267441.1:90567-91173 GCF_000697945.3 Frankliniella occidentalis | reverse complement strand
ATACCAATAGTGTAAATTTTGCACATTGTTCTCATATGTCGATTCCCTTGATCGTAGTATGCATTGAAGACTATTACCGCGCGTGACTAGAAGCTGTAAAGACAATTGCCAAATCGTGTCTTATTCTCCCCAGTGTTTCGATAATGAATGATACATTTTTATTGGGTTTAAAACTTGGTCTACTGCATAGGAATGTGAACAGTTATGAAATATCTGTGCTTGTAGCACTAATGTATCAGCTATTTGCAGTTTTGTCCTTTTAAGGAGTTCGCAAGTATACATTCATTAATACCTTTGTGGACCTAGCTTTACCTTGTTTGCCCAGGGTGGTCATATTGTTAAAATTGCTTTATTTAGGTAGAGAAAATTTTGAACCGGCCGCATTCTTCTCAGACAGAAGTGTACTTCTGAAAAAATAAAAATATTTCTGTTTTGGTCATTTTGGTGAGAGAAACTCCCTCTATCGCCTAAACGGTGAGAGATAGAGCCCAACGGACGAAATTTTAATCCCTAGGGCTCTATTTTCACAAGTTACCCTCTAGGAAACCATCAAATATTTTCTAAGCTTAATATATTGTTTTTGGGCCACTTTTGTCAGAAAAACTC
>NW_026267441.1:83350-83922 GCF_000697945.3 Frankliniella occidentalis | reverse complement strand
CATCGTTTTCTGTAAGTCAGCTTCTTTTTTTGTCATTAACAATCCTTACTGGGCTAAATCCCCAACAACACAGATTCGTCACAAAAACGTCAGATGACGTATTAGAAAATGACGTTTTGTGGTCCAAAACACGTCATAGTGATGCGAATTTTCATCATTTTGAGGTTTGGTGACACATCTGTTAGGGATGCAGCACGGCTGTGAAAGATCACTGACCCAGTAGCGCCAACCGCATTAAATGCGCTTCAAAGCGCATTGAAATGCACACAAAAGATGACGCATTGGTGACGCTTTTAAAGTGCATTACAGCATTTAATGCGTCACCAATGTGTCACCTTTTATGTGCATTTCAATGCGCATTGAAGCGCATTTAATGCAGTAGCGCTTCTAGGGTGCTAGCGCGAGTGACCCGACCTAGCACGAGGGGGAAATCACTTGGGTTCGTAGCGTACGGGCTATTTCGTGGTATTTCTCCTCCCATTTCGGTTATTTCTCCTGCCATTTCGGTTATTTTTCGCCTACTATTTCAGGCTATTTCGCGGTATTTCGGAGGATTTCAGGGGTATTTCGCG
>NW_026267441.1:77397-83300 GCF_000697945.3 Frankliniella occidentalis | reverse complement strand
GGATTTTTGCGCACAAATCCTTTCTAATTTAAAAACTACTTTTGGCCCCTAAAATTTACATTTAAAACTAACTTAATTTATACTTTACATCAGTGACTTCAGTGACAAGTTTTCACGTTAACTTTTCGAGATTATTTCTCCTGTATACTAATCCTTACCTAACTTCAGCTGGTGACCTTCACGTGAAAGAAAAAACGTAGGGTAATCGCACGCCATAGACAGCCTATACGAATACAGTTCACAAACCAGCACATAGAGAAAGAACCTAGCAGCCGCGGGATAGGGTTGGGGACTACCGTCAAAGTGTCTAATTCCGGATCAGCAGGGTAAATCCGGACACTGCTTTTTTGCATTTTTTACAGCAAATAACACAATGTAGGTTCATAATTTAGATAGATACTGTTCCGGGAGGCTCTGGAGATTTAAATAATTAGTAGTTTCACATCTTAGAGCCGCCCAGTGAAGTGCAACTTGAATAATAGGACCCGACCAGTACATACACTGTGAAGCGGTACTTCAATGCGTGTGCCGCATAGCACCAATGCTAAGCCATGGTCACTAGATACAGCTTTAACCCTTAAAGGCCCACGACCAGAAGCCGCGATCCAAAAAATTATTTTTCTTGAAATTCTTCTTATTTACCACCCAAATAGACGAGAACAACAAAGAAACCCGAAATTCGGCCGTAAATAACGAAATTACCAACATGTCGTTTATAAACGACAAGAGCCGTAAGGGTATAGAAAATTTGACGATCCCTAATATGCTGACTTTTTGGTCAAAATTGGTGTCATTGTGTGGGTCTCGACTCAAATGTGAGGAATATGAAAAAAAAATCGCATATTCGCCCTTTGGACTCGGGAGATAGAATAAACCGTCTAGAGGGTCACCTGCTCCGATCGGCTCCGGGCCCGTTTCCGGCGGCCTCTGTTCGACAAGTTTGGGTCGGAAAATAATTTTTTTTTCGTGGAATGGGTTTACCGACCAAGTGGTTGCCCGCTCTCAACTGGAAAAAGTCGTGACTTTCAAATTTGCCTCGGCAATAGGGGGCCAAAAGTAAGGAAAAGCGTAAAAAGCATATGTCGTTTATAAACGACACTGGGCCTTAGGGGGTGGTGTGGATGCCAATCGCTAAAGGAACCTTCATTGTCTGCCTGTGGGCAAGGTCGCCCACGTCGAGTCACCTTGGCTCGCCCCGAGGCGAGCGCCTGACAGGTAGGCAACCCAAGTGTGCGCCGCGCACTCGGGTTGCCTACCTCGGCAGGATGATGTCTGTGCGCATATTGCGGGCCACGACAGGAGAGGTAAGGGTACATTGAAAAGGGAGATGCGTGCTTGGGTGCGTGTGTAAGCGTGGGTGCGTGCGTGCGCGCGCGCCCTGCTCGACCAGGACGACGACATCTAGTTCCGATTCTTGGCCGACCTCGCACTGCCAAGGCCGTGTTCGGGCCGCGCGCGCCGAGGACAGCATCTAGTTCCAATTCTTGGCCGACCTCGCAGTGCCAAGGCCAAGCGGGCGCGCGCTGCCCGGCATTGAGAACATCTAGTTCATAGTCTTGGCCGAAGTGGGGCATGATGGTTCTGGAGGCTGTCGAACGCGCCCAGCCCCTGACGCGAACCCACCACACCAGCAAGAGGGCCATCTCGCCGTAGGCGCGCGACGGCTCAGCCCCGGCAAAGGCCACCGATAACGAGCCCGCCGCTGCACGAGCTGCCCGTCAGGACCGTGACCTTGACCAGGGAGGCCATCCAGCCGATCGTCGTGCTGGATCCCGCCACGGCCTCGGCATCTACGTCAAGCAGGGCGTCGCCACGGCACGTGTAGGAATCACACACCCGTCGACGGCGTCGAGGGGCGCGCGCGCGGCGCGAGCCTAATCCGCGGCGGCAGCACGGTGATCAGCACGGTGGTCGTCGTCGGGCACCACAAGATACCCGCCACGCGGCATGTCCACGCCCGTGGCAGCTGAACAACAGCGGCGCGTTGACCACCTCCACCACCACCACCACCGTTGTAGCGCGGGCGGCAGTGCTGGACCTTAGGGCGGGCGGACCGCGTGCTTGGCTCATGGACATCATGAGCGTCAGGCCCAGATAGGCGGAGGAGTACTAGGGTAAGTCGTATGTCGCTTATTTTCGATT
Organism: Frankliniella occidentalis; assembly: GCF_000697945.3. Taxonomy (NCBI): domain Eukaryota; kingdom Metazoa; phylum Arthropoda; class Insecta; order Thysanoptera; family Thripidae; genus Frankliniella; species Frankliniella occidentalis. The sequence goes on along the minus strand of NW_026267441.1, from coordinate 81,158 downwards.
CTTGGGTTGTAATAGTGTTTTCCAGGCACCATTTTGGATGAAAACTCATGGAAACATTTTTTAAGTTTTTTCCTTTAACGTTTTCATAACCCTACCTTGCCTGTTATTCTGGCCTGCCATAAGAGGTGGTTTTGAAAACCTCAATTTTGGGCGTATTTTTTTCTTGACTAAACACGCAATTTTACGACCCTCAGGGAGAAAATTTTAAGAAGGCTCTATCTCTGCCGGTTTGCATGATATGAATTGTTTTTATATTGCTGTAAATAAGCAACCTTTTCCCTTCCAATAATAATTTGTAGCTCGAAAACCGGCTGAGATAGAGCCTTCTTCTTAAAATCTTTGCAAAAGAATAAAAGTTTGAAGAGAATCGTTCACGGAGATTGGTTTCTTGTATGAATCTCTTGGGTTGATGGCATATTAAGATCCCAAAGTCCTGAAAGAGATTTCCGAAATTGTTATACTGATTACTTTGTATTAGGTTCACTACACCTGCGATATACGTGCCTTTGGGTGATTTCAAATGTTTAGTGGTTGCCATGGCTCTTGACTTTGGTGACAGCTTCTTCAATTCCTTTCCCCTGGAGAGGAAATAAAAATTAAAATTAGATAATAAAATGTGTGGTTGCAATTATTGATAGCTATTTAACAGATACTAACACTGGGACAATAAAAGGGTTGGTGAAGATCGCACCGTGGTTGTCGGCAAACATGGCTGAAAATGTTGAACAGTATAAAAGAATACGCAGTCATTCAAATTGAGTTAGGCTTATTGTAATATTTATCATTATGTAATGTGTTGAAATTTATTGTCAAGTACTAAGATTAACAAATTTATTAAATTTCTTACAGCTTACCCTACAGGGGTTAATTGTCTCCAATTCAGCTTCTTTCGCCTTGGTGTTTTAGCAGCAGGAACGTGCACATTATTCTCAGCTTCGAGCAAGGCATCATTGGACCTGAAAAGTGAAATGCACATATGCACATGTTATAGAGTTGGAAAAAGAATAAGGTTGACCAACGTCTCTAATTCTACATACAACATGGATCTCATATTCATTTTTCTAGTTTCGATCAGATCAAAGTCAGATAATTTTGTCATGTTCATGGTAGAACAAATGGTACTCTTACTTTTTGGGGGTGGTTTTCTTAACAACTTTAGGCTTGTCGTCTAGCTGTTGGTCGTCATAGAATGTTTCATCAGGATCTTGCTGTGCCTCAGTGGACTGGTGTATAGGCAAACCATAAGGGGGCTCACTGGTGATAAAAGAGCAGGTTTGATAGTTAAGATTGTTTGACAATTTGGTGGGGTACAGTGGGACACGGGGTACAATGGGACAGAGGCGATATCATCTATTTCTAACAGTATTCAGATGTTGAAAAAATTTGCCACGTTTCGCACTAAAGAGTTCTTCGTAATGGCGTTAATGATTGGGGGCTGGCTGAACATGTTTAAGGAACAGAAAATGAGAAACGAAAATAAGCTCCAAAAGTGGTAGAAACCAAGGTGACGTTTCGGATCAGTTTCCCATTCTGTGCGTGTAATCATTTGCCATAGAAAATCGGCAAGGTGGCTCACTGATATGCAGTTCCTTACGACACAATTACCAGCGTTGGGTTTTGAGTTGAATCCCAAAATACCGAAAAGGAAAGGACTAAAACACGATAAGAGCGATAGCTACACAATGGGACAGCCCACCAGAGAATTGTCCGATGTGACACTTTAAAAATTCTAAAATAGTCTTATTTTGCAATACACTGACCCCAATCATGATTCTATAGAGTTGCAGACCGCAACACGGTATGGATGCGGTGCAGTCAAAAGTCAATTTTTTTCTGTCCCAATGTACCCCATTCCATGGTTTCTTATGAATGTCCCATTGCACCCCGTACCCGGGAACATTGGGACAAACAACACACTTTGGAAAAAATCATCTGCTGTCAAAGACTTAGCGAAACGACATCTAAGGGCTCTCATTTACGATAGACAACACTTCATTGTACAGACTGGGCCAAAACCGATCAATCTAACTCACACAGTTTCCAATCTAGAGCAAAAACAAAAAATCCGTCCCAATGGTCCCCACCTTCCCCTACTTAAACAATGTTTGAAAAATAAAATCTTACCTTTGTGAATTTTCCACCACATTGGCTGAGTCACTATCATCACTATCGTCTTTCCCAGGAAAAGAAAGTTTTCGTTTTGTTGCAGTCGAAGTCCTTACCAATGCTAAACAAAGAGAAAAGCTAACTTAGAATTCATCATGAGTATATTACAGGTCAAGGAGAATTCTAGAAACTCACATGAAGAAAAGCCCCAAGGGTGCTCAATCTCACTCTGAAGACTGCGAGATAACAAAACACGGCAACTGCACAAAACAGAGTAAGAATTTGTAGAATGCATAACTGGGTCTCTTTGCTGTCAATTTGCCTCCTTCAAAAAAAATAAATAAAGAAAACTGTTAGCACCTACCTTTCCATGATGGTCTCCAACTGTTTCTTTTCCATGGCTAATGACTTGTACTGTTCCTTTAACCGCTTGTACTTCACAAAATAATCTTTATTTTCAGTAGACATTTTCTAATCAATAACGATAAATGATAACTATAAATGACTTCGCGAAAGATAGGCTCGACACGATGGTACAATGAGTGGAAGTAAACCAACCAACAATATTTTGTTGTTGTGGAAACAAAACACTCTCTCTCTCTCTCTCTCTCTAAGGGGTCGTTCACATACTACGTAGTATCACTGTGAAAAAAATATTCGTCAACTTACGACAAATTTCATAATAATAAATTACAACATCTATTCGTAAAGTTACGGTTTCTAAATTGTAAGTTTACGAGTAATGTTATAGATAGATATTACAACTCAATATCGTAACAATACAAAAGAAGTCGTAACTTTCTGACTTATTTCGTAATTTTATCACAATTATGTATTGCAATTGTATGAGAATTCTTTTTTTCTAGACAGCACCATAATTTAGTGCACTGTCTTGAATATAGAAAGTCATTTCTATCCTAGCTAAAAATTTAACATCGCTTAATTTGAGTGTGAAATCTAAAACCTCGCTTAGTTTAAGCATTATGACTGAAACCTCGCTGCCTACCGGTATTAAAACAACTGCCCGTTCAGAACTTGATAAAGCGTCGCGTCATGAGCGAGCCGGACCGAAATGTTTGAATATTGGATTGCGAAACTAGCGAAACGGTGCAGCAGACGAGAAGACGGGCGAGGGGGAGGAGGAAGAGAGCTGAGGGGGGGGGGAGAGAAATCAAAGGCAAGCATACTATTCACAGTTTTGAGTGCGGTTAGTAAAAATAAACCGTATAGGCAGGCTAGCGTTGTTTTCATGTAAACATGACGACCAGATATTACTCCAACTTCTAGCAAGATGTAAAATCAGATTTATATTTACTTGGAAGTGATCCGGGCCGTGACAACCGTCTCCCGTCGACGCTCGCTGTCAACCGCGCCTATGCAAAGTGTGACCACCTATTTATAACCTGAATTAGTGCATGTAAACATTAGTCTGAGTTTACTTTTGTGGTTAGGCTTTCTGCACAGACTCTAACCTGCTAATGAACCAGTGGCCCCCCAGTGGACCAATCAAATCAAGGTATGGGGTCAGTGCTGCTGCCTTCAGAGGCCAAGAACAAAGTTTCACAGTGGATTTTTAATACTCTGGGTTGAATCAAAGTACCCAACCCTCCCCAAAGTGTTGTTGGCCCAAACATGGATGACTTGCAGTGTGTTTA
>NW_026267441.1:70111-72817 GCF_000697945.3 Frankliniella occidentalis | reverse complement strand
GTCGATTAAATCGTTAAAAAGACTTCATTTCGAAAAATGGTATATACACTCCTAATACCCTGCCTCGGGTGTCAGCGCCGCAGGCCTAGCTATATGTGCGCCAGGCGCGTCGCAGCGTAACAGTGTTTCGTGAGATATCGCGAAGCCTGTTACGCGAGACGTGGTCTGGCGTACATATAGCTAGGTAATATATTTGAGAGGGCCGCTTTTACCCGTAAATTCAAGCTTTCTTTTCACTCCAGCAGAACATGGATCTAAATAATAGAAATTTAAAGTTACAAAACAATTAGTAGGTAAAACTAGGTAGATGTACGCCAGACCACGTCTCGCGTAACAGGCTTCGCGATTTCTCACGAAACACTGTTACGCTGCGACGCGCCTGGCATACATCTACCTAGGCCTGCGGCGCTGACACCTAAATCGGGCAAAAGGCAGAGTCGTAGATAGGCCTTCGGCTCCAAAGGGCACAAGTTTTACCCCCAGGACTTTATTTTGACGAGTCGCCCCACCAGAGTCCATCGAATGTCTGAGAAACAACATTAATATAAAAAGGGGTGATTTTCAAGTGGAAATCGCCCTCTGGTGCCTCAACGGTTAGAGATAGAGCCAAACGGACGAAATTTTCGCCCAAAGGGCTCTATTTTGATGAGTTACCCCTTAGAAAACTGTAAAAAAATATTTTTTAAAAACATTACTTGTGGGACCTGTTGTTTCTGATTTTTTAAAAATCCAATTTTTGAGCTAGAATGCTCTTCTTCGAACTTGATCTGTCTTTTTATGATACAAAACGACTCTGAAAATCCCAGGTCGCTAGCTCAATTCGTTCTCGAGTTATCGTGCGCACAGACAGACACACAGACACACAGACACACAGACAGACAGACAGACAGACGCGAAACTTTTTGATCGTCACTGGAGTAATAGGCTTCGCTATCGCTCAGCCAAAGAAGCCAAATCAAGTCTGATTCACTATAACCCACAGGTTTACGAACCTCTATTTTCTACAGTAGCCTTTGACATCATGCTCAGCGGCAAATCATCGCCTGATTCACTTCTACTGACTTCATTTTCAGAACCTGAAAAGAAAGTTTGCGATTGATTAGGTGGAGCCAAGTACACCAAAGAACACATCTCTACAACCAGAAACAAATGTAAAAAGATTACTGTTTGGCCGTACTTCAGTTTTATTACAGGGTGTACTTTAAATTTAGGAGCACAAACTATACATGTGAGCACATTTTACTTCCTTCCAACAATACTGTTTGATAGAAAAACACCCATAACCTCTCAGAATGTACACAAACAGTTCTATTTTAGAAAGGGCATAAGTAAAATAGTTAGCAAAGCATATGAAATCACTCACAGGTCGGCCGGCAATGAGCGTAGAAAGTCAGGATTTAAGACTGCCTGCTCGTCCTCATCAAAATTAACGATTTCACAATCCATCTCCATACCTGAAAAACATACATATCGGAAAATAACGAAAAGCAGTCAGCGAAACTGACCCACAAGGTATAGTCACAATCTCCAATGTCACTGACCTTTTGCTTGGGCTCTGGTGTTCGACGACTTCGCCTGAGCGACACAAGTCGGCGCCAGGGTTGTTAACGTTACTTTGAAAACGTAACGCGTTAAAAGTTACTCGTTACTTAAAATTTGTAACGATAACGCGTTACCGTTACCGCCCCAACGGAATTGTAACGCGTTACCGTTACCGCCCCAACGGAATTGTAACGCGTTATCGTTACATAACGTCCGTTACTTCGTTACTCGTTACATCATTTATAAATCAAAAAAAGGCATTGTTTTACGAATAAAACATGTTAATTAAAGCAAAGACTGTTAACAATAGGGTTAAACTGTACTATGGCTTCCAAAATTCGCCAAGCTCGAGAGCTCCTTCCTCTTTGTGAGGCTCTATACAATAGACCATTTCAATGTCGGTGACAAGAAGAAGAAAATAATAACCGAAACAGGAAACAGTTGCACTGATAAACTAAGTGTTCAACTGCTTAGCATTTGTAAGTGTGCAACTGCTAGTTGAATACTTGCAAGTGTGCAACTCCGCAGTCTTGCACTTGCAAGTGTTAAACTCGGTAGGTGTGCACTTGCAAGTGTGCAACTACTCCGTTGAACATTTCCTTAGATTGGACGCTTACTTTGTAGGAAGTGCTCAACCGAGGAGTTGCACACTTGCAAGTGCACACCTACCGAGTTTGACACTTGCAACTCTACGACTACGGAGTTGCATACTTGCAACTATTTAACTTACAGTTACACACTTAGAAGTGTTGAGGAGTTGAACACTTAGTTTATCAGTGTGGGCGAGGGGCGAAGAGGGACGGAGGGTGGGGGCGCTTAGAAAGCAGTGCTTTTCCGGTTTTTTGATTCTTTTCTTCTTATCACCTAGGCTGAAATGGTCTATTGATGTTGATGTCTCGCCTGAGGGTGTGACAGGGCATAAGTGGGCAGTCAGAAAGGCTTCCGTCGCCTCCAGACGGCAGACGGACGCGCGTCACCTTTCGCATCCGCGCCGCTCTCGGCAAGCATACCCCTTGCTCTCACTTACCGGTGCGTACGCCGATCAAAACAGCAGAGGCTGCGTATGGTCACTTGAGACGAAGCCCATAAGCTACCGCTGCAGCAGGAGGCGATAGCGGCCAAGCGCCCCAAAAGGGCGCCGCACATGGCAGGGGGACGGGGAAA
>NW_026267441.1:62315-65806 GCF_000697945.3 Frankliniella occidentalis | reverse complement strand
TCGTAGTATGCATTGAAGACTATTACCGCGCGTGACTAGAAGCTATAAAGACAATTGACAAATCGTGTCTTATTTTTCCCAGTGTTTCGATAATTGCTGTTTCGATAATGTTTTATTGCGTTTAAAACTTGGTCAACTGCAAGGACTGTGAACAGTTATAAAATTTCTGTGCTTGTAGCACAAATGTATCAGCCATTTTTTAGTTTTGTCCTTTTGAGGACCGAGCTTTACCTTGTTGGCCCAGGGTAGTCATATTGTTCAAATTGCTTTATGTAGGGCACAAAAACTTTATGCGTTTTCACCAGGGTGAATCTGGAGAACTTATAGGCTTTAGTGGTGGGTGCCTCAATAAAGCATTCCGGTAAAGCTGAAATTAGAAGAATGCGGGGAAGAAACAAACGGAAATCGCTATGCGTTAACATGGTGACTTCCGTTTTCTTGTTCCGCGCATTCTTCTGCATTTCAGCTTTACCGGAATGCTTTATTGGTGCATCAAGATCTGGTTAAAGTCTGTTTGCCCAGCAAGGGGTATACCCAGCCAAAAACATCGATTCGACGTCTATTTTGAGGACAAATATCCAACGAATCGAGTATAGATCTTGATATCGAAACGAAGTTTGACACCTTTTTTTTGGCTGGGATATGTATTGCCAATTGACATATTTATCGGCTCACCGATAACTGGCATTACTGTTCGCAGCAAAGCGAGTATAGCAGGGTAATTGATATCTTGTCGGTCGGTGCTCCAATTGGTGTTCTGCATTGTGTAATAGTAGATTCCCTACGTGCACCAACTAATTATTGGAAAGAACAATAGCTGATATAGTTGTTTAAAATTTTGGTGAACTGTTGGTGCTCCAAATAGTGTAAAGATCTCCTTTGTAACTTTCCGTGGTACAGATCCACAACTAACACTGACCTTTTTTTCTTGAACAGGTCATATTTTTGTTCGTTTTGTGCAAGTAGAGACCAAGAAGTCCATTTTATATTTCCTGAAAGTTCCTTTTCATAAACGTAAGTGTATCCACATGCAGACTTTGGATACAAAGTAAGTGCTAGAGGTGTTCTTTCAAAAGCGACATTTATAACTTTAAAAACATACATTTCAGGAGACTATGAATCCCCTTAATATTGCTGTGTTGTTAACACAATCGTACGTTGATTGTCAGCCTTCTCCCACTACTCTGCAAGAAGAGGATTTCGCACACAGCCTGAAAGGTAAATAAAAAACTGCGTATCCGATTTCGTTAGCGGAAATGTTTGATATGATTACGACTCATTTTTACCGTGACTTTTTCGTAGCAAGGGCCGTGATGCAGTGATCGGTTGTCGGTGTTATATTGAGCGACGTAGTGCGAGCGATGTGCGTTCTAGTGTAAACGCTAGCAATTCCAGGTTGATCTCGGCGTTTCGCTTCTACTTCGCCGGGCATCCGGGTATACGTGGCTCGCCGGCCTCGTTCGTTTTGTCGTTCAACATGGGCACGCGTTAGCACGGGGGCCGGGAACCTTTCCAGTGCCACGCTTTCGCGAGGATTTTAACTGATAGTGATTCTTTCAAGAGCATGATAGAAAAACCACAGGCAGCGCCGCTATGGTAATGGCATTAAAATGCGTCATATAGGTAACAAATTGTATACGAATGCAATTTGCATTGCTGCGCAAACTTTTACCGCGCCTTTCAAGCTTACAGAAATGCACACAACAGTCGACACATTGGTGACGCATTAAATGCGTCTTAAATACTGTAATGCGCTTTCAAAGCGTCACCAATAATGTGTCACCTTTTATGTGCATTTCAATGCGCACTGAAGCACATTTAACGCGTTTGGCACTTGTACCCCAGTAGCACTTCTACCCCAGTAGCGCCAACCGCATTAAATGCTCTTCAATGCGCATTGAAATGCACATAAAAGGTGACACATTGGTGACGCCTTTAAAGCGCATTTAGTGCACTCTACGCGAATTTTATGCGTCACCGATGTGTCACCTTTTATGTGCATTTCAATACGCATTGAAGCGCATTTCATGCAGTAGCGCTTCTGGGGTAGGAAAGCAGGGACAAGTTTCGTGAGTCGCTTGACTGCACTTTTCGATTAGCAATGACATTGTGAGCTCATATGTAAAATCTATGATCGCTTTATTCTGTCAACGCAGAAATTATTCAGCAAGCTATTGAGTCTGGTTCAACTTACATTGAGAAGGTGCATGACCTAGTTATTGACTACGATGACATGTCTCCCCAAGCAATTTATGACCCAGAAGTAGATGACACTGACTTTCAATTGGACCCAAATGATAGAGACAGCCTTGTAGACGGGATATCCTTCAAATACAAACAAGATGCTGTCGCTTATTGGAGAAATGATGGGAAGAAAAGAAAATTTTCATCAGTTAAAAACAGGTTTTCCAAGTTGTCCCAGGTAAAGCGACTTCTTTCGTACCGGCTCGCGAACTAGAAAAACACGCATTATGCATGATCTGTCTAGCATGAAACCGCAGTCTAAATATGTCGAGGCTGCTTTGCTTGCCCAAATATTTGCACTTTTTTTAGAATGTTGGAATTCATTTTAGCATTGCAGGATGCATTTTACATCTTGCAAATGATAAATTTGCATCATATTACAGTAAAATTTTTATTTTTGTCCTCCGATAAGACGCGAATCTGTCATTTGCAAGATGTAAAAATGCACCCTGTCAAGATGTGCTTAAAAAAGCATCTTGCTGTGGACAAAGAAAGTCCATAGGAATTGTGAGTAGTAATTTTGATTTTGTTAAGATTTTAATGTAGATCACTTTTAAACAGCTCTAACATTCAATTAAGATAGTTAAGAACTGAATGTTGACAGTTGTTTTAATTTGATGTAGTTTTCATCAAATTTACCCTAATTTTCCTTGAGAGAATATTTATGATCTTTTATTAACTGCCAAACATGAATTGTCGCTATTTAGGAATCACTGTTATATCGTTGGGAGAAACAAATTAACGATCATGGAACCTATAGGGATAAACTAAAAACTATATGTTCGCACACGTATGAGCAATATACCCAGGCCAAAAATAATCATAAAATTGTTCACGACGTTGACTTGAAGCGATGGGCTTTAAAGAAAGCAAGAGATCTACAATGCAATCAATTCAAAGCTTCAGATTCATGGGTGTACAATTTTAAGAAGCACCACAGAATTGTGAGTCGCAAAATAACTAAATTTGTCTCTAAAAAAGAAGTTAGGGACAGAGAAGCAATAAAAGACCTGGCTCTCGACTTCGTCATCAATGCAATTCCACTTGTTGAAGAATACGGGCCAGACCGTATTGTTAACACCGACCAAAGTGGTTTTCAGTTAGAGATTCACGCTGGTCGCACTCTTGCAGATAAAGGCTCACGAAAAGTTGAAATAATTGCTCAAAAGAAGAATGCGTTAACGCACAGCTATACAATAATGCCCGCTATGACAGCGTCAGGGAAGCTTATAGAACCGCTTTATATA
>NW_026267441.1:58482-62265 GCF_000697945.3 Frankliniella occidentalis | reverse complement strand
ATGGAACTCCGTGGTTGATCTCCTGAATGGATTTTTAAACTACTATTGATAGCAAGTTGATAGTGGTCCGACAAGGAATCATACTAATGCATTGCTACATGCTAGGAGGGAAGTTAATTTCTTTTTGTTTGCACACCGAGCCAGACTAGTAGGTTTGAATAAGCCGTAGGTTTGGCAAAGTGGAAGTTCACAGGTTTAATTAAGTTGAAATTATTTAGAATTTGTTCATTTATTTATCAACAATGTTTAAAAGTAGAGTCAGTCAATCAATTTGTACGTTAACGTCCAAGTGTATTGTATGAAGTTCAAGGCGAAGCTCTTGTGATTGTTAAAATTTTCTGGGCATTTTTAGGGAAGGGTTCTAAAAAGAAGGGAGTAGTGTAGTATTATGGTAACATTAACCTAACCAGGTTACAGCAGAATACCCTCAGTCACGGCCACTAGTAATCACTATGAAAGCGACACCTACACTCAGACCCCTGAACCATTAATTGTTTTACGATCGCCTTGTTCTTCTTGTTGTTATGCCAAACACCGAATAGAGGCGCGAGCCTTTGACTCGTCGCCATTTACCACTCATGCGATCTGTTGTTCACATGATCTTGGCTCTCCCAAAACCCCAATACTACAGTACTAAGGAATTTCTTTCTGAATAATTTTAAAGTTTTTCTAAAATGTATTTTCATTCGTTCTAGTCCTCTTTCATGCTATTCGGAAGGACTCAGCATTGATATAGGAGGATTTAAATTCTCCAACTACCGGTAGTCCCATTTCAAAAGCCAATTCATTCAATGATAGTAATGCAGGCAGCAGATCAGGGAATGATGGAACTCAAATAGATCAATTACAAAGGTAATATACCACATTTAAAAATTTCATCAAATCTATCTATCTGTCTATGAATAATGAATGAATAATTTGGTTGAGGAGTAAGGGATTTTAGATACTGAAACATGGACTTTTTTTCATTTTTAGAAAAACAACCAATAATGAATTAGAGCAGTCACTTGGAGACATGGACAGTATTAACAGCAAACTTGGTATGTGCTGTAGAAGTAATCTACTTTTAGTTTTTCTGGCTAACATCAATTGCGCTCCTAACCTGAGCTCACTATTTTCAGCATATCTGGAATCAGATGTTGTCGAGATTAAGAAGCAGTGTGCCTCCAATGGTACCAAACTCACAGAGTTAAGTTTAAATGTAGCACGCCTCTTGCGTCAACATTTACCTGGCCAGAAAGCCATCACACTGCCAGCAGGTTTAACAGATAAGATTGTACCTGTCAACACATTGGATGGAGTGGACATTTTTTCTGAGTGGCTGAGCCAACCTTTAAACTGGGATGCTATGGTGGGTTCTCTTAAATTTTATCTTGATCCTTCAACCTGTAAGAAATGAATATGTCAGAGAAGTTTGAAAACTGTTTTCTGTCTGCATAGATTGATTATTGGTCGAGTCGATAGAACTAAAGCTGAGACTGGAACTGAAACAAACTCGGCCATAGCTAACATTGGGAGGGTGTCCGCCCGGTGGGCCCAGCTCGTGAGCCCCCTGAAGCTGACAACATTGAAATGTCAAAACATTGTTCTCAACATTTTTACATTCAAAAAAATTTAAGGCCCGAATGTGGACGTTACTAAACAGATCCCTGTAAAGCTATGTAGGGAAAATATAAATTGTAGGCTAAAATGAAAGGTGATGTGGCTATTCGATGTGCACAATGTGCTGTAGGGGCATTGCACAGTTGGTTGCAGTGGAGTACACTTCCCCCTCCCTAGCGACGGCCACGGCCTCCCCGGGCAGGAAAAGAGATTAGCAGAACATTAACCTCTTTCAATCGTGTGAGACGTACGTGGCGAGCGCGCGTCATCACAGTGCCGACGTCCTAACCTCTTCTCGCACGTGTGGGATGGGCAAGTCCAGGAAGACTCGAAAAAAGCTCCGGGCCCAAGATGATTTTACGTCTGCTGGAAGCGATGGCGACATGGATCCCGGCGGTGCCCTCGTTGACATGGGCCCACCCTCTAAAGTCATCGGATACGAGGATTTCCAAACTCCACTCCCGCTGGTGCCCGAGGGAGATCGGCGTCGACCTGTCGGCCCGGGTTCCGGGAATCTCTCCCGGGCCTCCTCTGATCTCATCGACAGCGGCTCCTCATCTGAAGACGACGACAGGGACCTCCGGCGAAAATCGCCCCCGCCTCCACCAGAAGTTCAGGTGCTGTCCTACTCAGCCACAGACCCCGGGCCGTTCGTCGTGGTAGTCAGCTGCGAGGAACGGAACATCTCCGGTCTCTACCCCCTGGCCGTGGGCCGTCGCTTCTCTTTTCACCATGTTCACCCTTCTGATGTGTGCAAGTCTGGCCGCGGCCGGGTCAATGTCATCCTGCCCTCCGCCGCCGAAGCCAACAAGCTCTTGGCTCTTGCCCCCCAGCTGGGGCGTGACGACGGCTGGTCCCTCTCCTTGCCCCAGTCGCAACAGCCTGTCTCGTATGGTGTCATCAGGCGTCTCCCTCCATCCATCGAGCTTGCGGACATTGTCGTCGGTGCGGAGGCGTCGAACGGAGTGCGCGTCTCTGAAGCCGTCCAGCTGCGTCGGCGCGCCTCGGATTCTTCTGGTGCTCCAGTTTGGGTTCCATGTAACTCCTGGAAAGTCAAGTTCAACTCCCGGGACCGCCCGGACAAGCTTCGTCTGTATGGGTGTGTCATCCCCGTGGAGCCCTACGTCTTTTCTGTTACTCAGTGCGACCAATGTTTTATGTTCGGCCACCCCAAGAAATACTGCAAGGGCCGGCCTCGGTGTGGACAGTGCGGGGATTTTGCACACGACGAGGGCGCCACGTGCCCAGCCAAGACCCCTTCCTGCCGCAACTGCAAAGGGCCCCAGCTCTCCTGGGACCCCACCTGCCCTCGTCGTCAGGAAGAGCGAGACATCAAGACCGTCATGGCAGCTGACAACATCTCCTATGCCGCCGCGGTGCAGCGGTCTCTGGTGCAGTCTCCTGCGCCCCTCAAGGCGGGTCCTTCCCTCCAAGCTCCACCCTCTGGCGGCCCTGGCGCCCCTGGCGCGGGCGTGCCTCCCCCCCGCCCTCCAGCCGGGGGGTGGCCTCCACTTGCGCCGAGTGCTACCCCCGCCCTGGATGAGAAGACTGTCCTGGACCTCATTGTACGCCTGCTGGCACAACTGCTGGAACGACTGTCTCCGCTTCTTCCCAGCACGTCCTCCACTACTGCCTCGCTCTCCGCCGTGCTGGCGGAGGCCGCCGGCGCAGTGCTCCGCGGGGCACCAACTGGTGAGTCACTCACGAACGCCCAGGGGTAGGCAGGGGCTTCCCCTCCTCTCCTTTTTCATCCTTTCCTGGAACGCTCGCGGGCTGGCTGGCAAACAAGCTGATTTCCTCCGGCTTCTGGAGGATGAGAACGTTGACGTGACAGCAGTGCAAGAGGCGAAGACGTACTTTGACCAATACCGTCTGGGCGATTTTGAACTGGTTCAAACGTGCATCCCTTGTGGACAGGTCTCGGCCCTCTTCCTCCGAAGCCAACGGCCTCGTCATCCTCAACGGGGCTGTAACGAGGATCGGGACCACTGGCCAGCAGGACTCTATCATTGACTTAGCGGTAGTGTCTGCCGCCTTCGCCCTCTCGGCCTCCTTCGACGTCCTGCCTGACTCGCACGGGAGCGACCATCTTCCTCTCCGAGTCTCACTCGCCTTGGGCCCGGACCAGGACCCTCAGCTAGAAGCGTTTCATTCTACGCGCCGCTGGTTGGGGGGGGGGGG
>NW_026267441.1:52127-52701 GCF_000697945.3 Frankliniella occidentalis | reverse complement strand
AAATTTTCAGGGGATCTCAAGGTTCACTCCCAGAAAACAAAACGCCTACGGCAAATCCTACCAGCCACCCCTTAGGGGCTGAAAGGGGGTGTCGAAGAAAACAGGAAAGGTCAAAAAAGTTAAAGAAAATATTTTTCTTTGAAGATCTCCCAAGGGGTAACTTGAGAAGGTAGAGCCCTTTGGGCGAAAATTTTGTCCGTTTTGCTCTATCTCTCACCATTTGGGCGCTAGAGGGAGTTTCTCTTTTACAAAAGTGGCCCAAAAATAAATTTATTAATTTCCGAAAATATTGAATGGTCTCCTAAGGGGTAACTTGACAAAGTAGAGCCTTTGGCCGAAAATTTCGTCCGTTTGGCTCTATCTCTAACCGTTTAGGCGCTAGAGGGTCTTGTTTGACGAAAATAAGTTAAAAATTGCTGTAGTGAACAATTAAATGTAAAAGAAGGCCCAGAACTGCAAAAGAGGTAAGAAACTCCCTCCCCCCCACCCCAAAAAACGTTTTCTAAGCAGAAGGGTGGGTTGTAGTCGCGGTGCTTCACCGTTACATCCCTTTCTCGTGTCTACGGGGCAAATT
>NW_026267441.1:50701-52077 GCF_000697945.3 Frankliniella occidentalis | reverse complement strand
GGTGGTCGCGGCGACATGACGCTCTGGCCCCCAGCGCGCGGCGCGTGTGGTAGAAGCGGGTTCGTTTAAAAATCCGACGACGTATTCGGGCTCAGCGGACACTTTCGTACCCGGGCAAAGTAGGTAATTTCTCAGGTGGAAGGATGTAGCTCAAGGGCCGCTCAAGGATTTAAAAGAACATTTGGTCTTTTTAGGCCGCTCTTCTGCTTTAGAAAAGCTATCTAGCGGGCTTATGCAAACGACGTCGTGTCTGTCTGTCTGTTCCACTAGAAGGACATGTTTTAGCGACTTCAAATTTTCAGGGTATCTTAAGGTTCACTCCTAGTAAACGAAACGCCTACGGCAAATCCCAGCAACCACCTCTAAGGGGCTGAAAGGGGGTGTCAAAGTAAATGAAGCAGGTCAAAAAAGGTCAAAAAATATAAATTAATAATCTATTTAGGGGTAACTCGTTAAGGCAGAGCCCTTTGGACGAAAATTTTGTCCGTTCGGCTCTATCTCTAACCGTTTAGGCACTGGAGGGTCTTTTTTGACGAAAATTAGCTAACAATTGATGTAGTGAACAATTAGTTGTAGAAGAAGTCTTAAAACCACAAAAGAGGAAAGAAACTCCCCCACTTCACCCCAAAGAACGTTTTCTAAGCAGAAGGGTGGGTTGTAGTCGCGGTGCTTCACCGTTACGTGTATACGGGGTAAATTTTAAGGACGACGGGTTTTTGAGGGCTGAGGGCCCGTTGCATTATTTAATTATGTTCTTCAGCAAATTGCGGGACAGAAATGGTCGGGCCTGCGGCCGGCAGGCCGAGCAGGGCCGGCCCTTGCCGAACGGAGGTGCCGGTGGAGCGAAGCGGAGCTGGCAATTCCGTTTGGCAGAAGGGCGGGCCTGCTTGTTCATCTTGTTTTCGCCAAGAAATGCCCCCTAGCACCTAAACGGTATAAGATAGAGCAAAACGAACGAAATTTTTGTCCACAGGACTCTACTTTCACGAATTACCCATTAAGAGCACATAAAAACAAAAAATACTTGAAAAAAAATATATTTTGCGACCTGTGGTTCTTTGATTTTTAAAGAAGACAATTTTTGAGCTAGAATGCTCATCTTCCTACTCGGTCTGTCTTTTTACTATACAAAACGACCCTAATATTCCTAGATCACCCTCTCAATTCTTTCTCAAGTTATCGTGTGGACAGACAAACAAACAGAATGAAACTTTTCCGGTCAGTGGAGTAATGGGCTTCGCTAATCGCTCAGCCAGTAACTAGCAGCCATTGTACTAGGATTCGTGTAGTATCTCCTACTCGTTATTTTAAGGCCCCCGACGAAGTAGGGGTGCTTATTGCTTTCGCCCGAAAGTTTTTTTTATTCCTCCTATTCT
>NW_026267441.1:49341-50610 GCF_000697945.3 Frankliniella occidentalis | reverse complement strand
CAGAAACCAAAAATACAACATGGGATCGTAATTTTACGGTAGGGCAGACTTCAAAGTTTTTCTCATCGTTAATTTATGATCTGAGATCATAAGATTACGACCTTTTTGTGGTCTATGTTTAACGACTTTTACATATTCAAAGGTTACGAGACTGGTTTGTTAAAATACGATATATGTCATGGAAATTTTTTCCGTAACCCCCACGACTATTTTTCACAGTGTATTGGAGGGGGGGGGGGTACAAATATTATGGGGTCCCAAAAGGATCAGGACCATCATTAGAGTCCATAGAGACCCCATTATATTTGTACCCCGGGGTACAAAAGGGGTCAATTTACTTTTCTTCACAATAGGTCTGTCTGAAATAGTCTCTGCAAGCCAAGAGTAAATAGATTTAGTTTTAAATAACATAAGGGCAAAGAAAATATTGGAAAAAAAAGTCTTAGCAGCAGAGCATAGAAAAACCATAAGCAAAACATGAACCATACCATTTTCCTGGGTGCCTCTTTTTATTCCAGTTGTCCCAGCTTCTGATGGTTGACACAGTAAGCTTAGGGGAATATCATCTTCTTGCGTCACAACATTTCTTGTTTGACTTAGAAGTGTCTCCAACTGGCTTCGGCTGGTGAGGAAATTTCACTGTAATAAATAAAAACAATCAACGAGGTTCGTCATTTTTTTTTCACCAAAACCTGTCGTCTTTGAACCAGGACTTTCATGAAAAAATAAACTGGCGTCAGGGGACAATGAGCAATAATACCTACCTTGAGTCTTGGAGGACTTGGCTATTGAAGGGTCTACTTGTGGTTCAGGCAGGCTTTTCTTCTTTTTAGACAGGGCTGGTTGTTGCTTAATTTTGCAAGGTTGAGCAACTGTCTCAGTTTTCTGACTCTGTTTAGACTTGGCTGAGGTGGAGGCTGCTTTAGGCTTGAAAAGGCCAACTTTCAGGGGTTTGGCACCTGATTTCTTGCTTTTCTGACCCTCTGTTGACTTAGTCTTGCCAGAATGTACTGGTTTTGAATTTGGAAGTCCAACAACTTTGATAGGACCTCTGTGGCAAATGGGAAGACTGTCGTAAGTCCACTTACGTCACAAAGTGACTTTTTAACGTATTCGTATTCAGCCGGTCTAGCTCTACAATTTACTTTTCATCAAAAAACATGTCAGGGGCATAGTTTGGGAGGTAGATAGTGGTGAAATATGTCGTAACTCCAAATTAGAGGTTCATTTTAAAGCAAAAAGGGCGCAAGTCCACTTACGCCACTTGGC
>NW_026267441.1:45844-49291 GCF_000697945.3 Frankliniella occidentalis | reverse complement strand
GTTCACCACGTCCATGTTGTCTTCAAGATATTTCAATCCAAAGCAAAGGGAAATATTTTCCAAATTTTCAAAATATCCCGTTCACCCATGGTAGTGAACTGCACGTAGATGGCGCGTAGAGGTAATTTAGACCAAAGGTAGATATATCAATATCAAGATAATAAAGATGTTCGTAACAATATTGCAGAATAATTGATGTGTAGTACACCTAAGATATAATAATTAAAACTTTGGTAGTAGAGCGTCCCTTAAAATCTTTGTTTTAGATATGAGGTACAATGCTAGGTCTTTAATATCCTGTTAAAACATATGTTTTTAAAAATCTTCCGTCCGGTTTCGTCACATCTAAATAAAGACGTACATTAGTGGTCTCCACTACGTCTACACTGAAACAGTCTTTTCACATCTATTTAAAGACGTCTATTAGTCGTGTAAAGAAATGTCTAGTGTTATATGGTCTAGGCCCATCTACACGTAGACTCAATTTAGACGGTTATAATCACAACCGATAGCAGCAAGACGGTTTATAGATGTCTAATAGATGTCTATCTCTAGAAATCTACACCATCGGACGTGGTGCCGCACCCCTACCTCTACCCCCTCAGGACACAGGGCCTAAATACCCGGTTTTGGGTTATGTCGCTCGGGTATGAGTACCCTTGATCGGGGACGATTGCCGATTCCGCGGAAATGTAGCGGAGCCATACGCTTATCAAACCCCCCATGCTGAGTTCTTAACGTTTTCCTGCATCACACCAAAAAGGCGAGCAGAAGTGCGAGAGAAGCGGTCACCACGTTTGAGCGGGGCGCGGCGGGAAGCTGTACAGTGCGTTTGCCGCGCTCCTCACCCATAGCCTATGCTGGATGCTGGACGCTGGTGGACCTGGCCCGCACCTGACCAAGCCTTAGTGCCTTGCCTACTTTAATAGTCGGTAGCACATGCGCGCGCGCTCCATCTCTCTCTCTCGCACGCAGAGATCAGGCTTTAGTGCGGTGAGCGGAAGGTTCACGCTGCGGTGAGCGGAAGGTTCACGCTGCGGTGAGCGCACTATACAGCTTCCCGCCCAGCCGGCGCTATTGTTTGGCGCGCTCCGCTCAAACGCGCTGACCGTCACTCTGGCACGTCTGCTCGCCTTTTCGACGTGATGCAGGAAAACGTTAACAACTCGGCATGGTGGGTTCGATAGGCCTATGGCCCCGCTACATTTCCCCGCAATCGGTAATCGCCCCCGATGAACGGTACTCGTACCCGAGCGACATAGCCCACAACCGGGTATTTAGGCCCTGTGTCATGAGGGGGGAGGGGGAGGGGGGCGGCACCACGTCCGATGGTGAGTACATACCCTAGGTAGTCACCACACACCGGGTCGTCCACACCGGCCGCGCGGCCCGCGCCCGGCGGCCTCGAGAACGTGGTACCCGTGAAGCGCGCGAAGTTGGACAAGAAACTTTGGCAACGATCCGCCTATGGTTCCGCTTGTCGCACAGCGGCCCGTGGGTGCTCGTTGTGATCGGAAGAACCTCTACTTTCATTTGAGACGCGAACTGGTGAAATCGGTGACCTGACCCACTAAAATGGGACAACCTAATAGACGTCTATCTTCCGTGTGGGATATGAAACACATCAGTGATCTCTTATCTGACGCTGTGTTATTAATATTTTTGAAAAGTTCACGTTCCTTGTTGTGAATGTAATGGCGGTGTTCATTTGAGCAAGCTAGCTTGGCGAACGATCAGCATACTAAACTTTGAAATATTTCTTATAGACAAATTGTTTAGAATTTTCAGTGTACAGGAAATTTACCACCGTATGTATAAATATTTTTAGTAGATCATTTAATTTAATCTGATCAACATAAGTTTCCCAGATATTTGGCTGAAGTGTACATCAAAATCAGTAACTACCAATGTAATGAATCGTTGTAGTATTATATTTGTATGTATACATGCCAGTGTTCACGTTAAAATCTAAGGCTCCCGTTAACGCGTTAGCGTTAGAATTTTTAGTATTGGAGGAGTACTCTCCGAGGTTTATTCAACCAAGTGCCGTGTTAAAAACACCACTCTTACCTTATTAACCTAGTTAATAAGGTAGGTTGGCCTTGTTAGTTTCGAGCAAATTTAGCGCGTTACGAGGGTTACCGCATAGCGCCGCCAGAGGTCGTGCGGTGTTTGGCTACGGCTACGAACTCCGTAATTTCTGGTTATTATGACCGAAACCATTCAAGTTCACTGTGAAATAATCAGCATTACTTATCATGTCAAAATACCTCCTCATAGGTAGTTTTTAAGTTAAACCCTGGACATATCCTGGCCTTACAAGAGCGCTCCCCGAGCCATTGTGCGAAGCCACGCCCCCTTCTACCCCCTCTCCCAGGACACCCGTCTTTATCGGCCTCGTACTGAGTTTTGATAGTGGGGTGAAGAGAAAATTAGGTATCGTTGGTCTTCTTATTTTTTGGCTCATCTTATTCTCTCTTCAAACATATCTTTTGACCCTGCTTTCGAAATTTCCGAAAAATTGGCGCCAAAGTCCCTCACAGTGCTCTTTCTTCTTGTTGTTGGTTTCGTCCACCACAGCTCGTCACTGTGTTCTCGAGGTTGCTGGTGAGAGGTCGACGTTATGGCTCCTCCTACTCGCTCCACCAGATCCAGCGCCCAAGGGTCCAGCGGCAGCGGCAGCGGCCGTCCTGATCCTGGTAAGTGCATACTTTCAAGAGAGTGCGAGAGAATCTCTACGCGTACCCCCTGTAGCGTACTTTCAACGTGTCTCGAGCACGCCGATGTTTTTTCGCGTTGACTCCAGATAGACTGCGAGGGGCAGTGTTTCAGGCCTGTAAAGTCATGGCGCGGTGCCGCGCGCGTAGGAGCGTCGAGCGTACTGTCTCCGCAACTGCGGATTGTTTGGCCTGTTCACGTTTACTGTAACCTGAAGTTGTTGTATTTGCTATAGAAGCCGCAGCTGCGGTGACTAACGCTCGTCGCACGCGGGTGCGCGCGCCGCGCAGCGCGTCGCTAACTTTACACTCTAAAAAAAAATCAGTACAAAATTCTGTAACATTGTTACGCAGTAATTTACATATCACATGTTACAGAAATTTGTATCATTTTTGATACAGATTTCAGTCTGTATCATGGATACGAAAATCTGTATCACCTGATACAGAACATCTTTGGGATTTTAAAATTGTAGTGCTTCATTTTGTTACTCTTCCTCCCTTTCCCCCTCTCCTTTTTTCTATGGTACTTAAGTCCTTCGATTTCATTTCAAGTAATGTACCTTGCCGCACCGGGAGTTGAACCCCAGACCCTTGGATTAGGAAGTCGCGCCTTTACCCGCGCGGCCACCCAGGCTACCTGAGAAGAGGTTCGCTGGAACCCGGTGTAATGCCACCGGGGCTCCCGGAGACCGTGCCAACGAAGTTCCATAATTCTGTATCCAGGGAT
>NW_026267441.1:44120-45794 GCF_000697945.3 Frankliniella occidentalis | reverse complement strand
GATGAACTGCGTGGATCTCGGATCAAGCGGCTGAACTGCGTGGATCTCGGATCCAGCGGCTGAACTGCGTGGATCTCGGATCCAGCGGTTGAACTGCGTGTCTTTCATTCCAAGGTGTCGAAAAAAGTCGTTTTTATTATTATTTATTAAAGTCATCGGGGTTTGCTGTATTCCAGGTGAATTCGGTCCTGTAGTGTCCCAGACCTTACACAGGCCTGCTAACGTTTTTCTGTCTGCCTCCACGTCCGGTAAAATGGGGAAGAAACATTTAAATGAGGTTATGCAGGTACGTTTTCCTATCTTGATGGTATGAAACCCTTGAAGAGCTAAACGCATTTAATGCACTTCAATGCGCGTTGAAACGCGAACTAACGGCGGCACACTGGCGTTGCATTCGTATTCAGTGCGCATTCATGCGCACCCTTAAGTGGTTTTTGGCTCTGGTGCTTGAGGGGAAACGTGCTAACGCAAAGTTTTGTGTCACACTAAATTTTCGCCTCTCCTTTAACAGAATGTGCTTGTCCCTTACTTGGCTCCAAGAGGAGCGCTATTTGTTGACTCTTGGTCCATTTTCACCACCGAAAATATGTCCGGAAATATTCTCGAAGGGGTGGAAATAAACATCCAGCAGATTCCGCCGAACACTACAGGTAGGTTCTTTTATACTCATTAAACACACGTACAGGCCCCAAACTCTGATGCTGTCAAAGAGCATTAATGCATTGAACGTGCATTTAGTGCATATTACGCGCCTTAATGCATCACCAATGCGTTACCATCTAAAAGTATTAATATGCGCAATGGAGCGTATTCAAATTGGTGGTGCTTCTATGGGGTCAAAAATATAAGCTGGAACCAACACGGGTCTGTAGACGTTTCAAGTATACATATTTTAACTAAACATGGTCTTAACTCTCAGGAATGATCCAGCCCTGGGATGTTTACGGTTTTCGTATATGGAAAAATTTTACCAAGTACCTGTCTGATTTTGTACTGTTGAATGACTTGGAAGTTGACCTTTCCAACCGGAACAATATAATAAAAATGCAGTCCTTGATATACAACCAGTTTTGTGCACCCCGATACGTAAATCTGTTCAAGTACGCTTGGTTCAAGGTAAAATGTGCACCTTTAATAACTATTTTAATATCCAGTGGTGCCTTTTGCACTTGCAAGGCGCATTACTGCACCTAATGCACACATCATTTAACACATTTTTAGCGCATTAAATTAGGTAATGCCACTTAAATGTGCTGCAAATGTGTGATATTCTATGTGCTTCCGAGTAGCGCCAAGGTGGTATAATGCACGTTACTATGCGCATTACCGCCTTGGCGCTACTAGGGTGAATATACAACGTGCTACTGGAAAGAGTTAAGCAACGATTATGTTTGTTCAAGCCAGAATTAATTTGTATTCTTCATTACAGAGTGGGTACGTCTCAGAGAGACCAGACAAGTTCCCCAACCCTGTAGCATTTTGCTTCCGAAGTAAGGGCGCATCTTGCCGATGTGGGGACATCAAGCTCTTAACATGCAGCTGGTGCAAGGCTGATCTGTGCTTCGACGAATATTTTACGCAAAATCATCTGTGTTACAACTTTGTAGAGTAATTACACAGTAGAAGGGTCTAACACTGTCCATTTTGAATGCATTTATGTGCATTTTCTTTAAA
>NW_026267441.1:41562-41915 GCF_000697945.3 Frankliniella occidentalis | reverse complement strand
GAAAAGTTTCGAGTGCCAACCGACTTCTATATACATAACCTTGAAGTCCACCAAGTTTCGTCGAAATCTGAGATTTACACCTGAAAAGGTTCCCTGTAAGGGTGTGAATGGGGGTATCCAAGGTTCAAAAATTCTCCCAAAAAGTTTTATTTGTAATGTTCTCCTAAAAGCTAACTCGCCCAAGTGGAGTACTCTGACAAAAATTTCGTCCGTTTTGCTCTATCTCAAACCGTTTAGGCGAAAGAGGGTCTTTTTCGACGAAAATAAGCTAAAAATTGCCATAGTGAACAATAAGTTGTAGAAAAAGGCCTAAAAACCGCAAAATAGGAAAGAAACTCTCCCCCCACCCCCAA
>NW_026267441.1:31977-37248 GCF_000697945.3 Frankliniella occidentalis | reverse complement strand
TTGGATTAGGAAGTCGCGCCTTTACCCGCGCGGCCACCCAGGCTACCTGAGAAGAGGTTCGCTGGAACCCGGTGTAATGCCACCGGGGCTCCCGGAGACCGTGCCAACGAAGTTCCATAATTCTGTATCCAGGGATGCAGAAAATTGTATCCAACGTTACTTGATCATGTATCTGTTACAGAAATTAGTAACATTTACGGAATTTTGTAACATTTTGATCAGATTACAGAATTTTGTACCCATGTTACATGTTTCCATATCACAAGAGGCTGATACAGAATTCTGTATCAAATTTGATACCAAATTTGATATCTGTATACAGAGCAGCACGCCCATCCTGTGCTTTAGTTCCAGTAGCGGATTTCAACTTTAAGATTACTTTTTCACCAGCATTTTTCTGGTTTTGGATCTGTTGAATCCAAGGCTCAGGGTTGGGTTGAATTTGATCTATAATAACCTATACCTGTTCTTGATTCTGTCGAACTCATGATCGATTTAGTGTCAGTGAAACCAGTGGAGCTGAAGCTGAAGATGTTATAAGTGTAAACTGATTGGCCCATTGAGAACTGTAGACAGCTTCAAGCTGATTTCATCGGATCAGATTATACTATACCATATCACTGGCACTAACGAGACTAAATGGGTCTTCAAGCACATTTTGGTGATTGATACATGACTTCATTAACTGCTTCCAAGCTCATTTGTGCAGATCACTTTCACATTTTAAACTAGTTTCGCAAAGTCAGGACTGCTTGAGGTTGACAGATTCAAAGAAACACTTTCCTGTTTTAATTTTATCTATTTAATTTATTTAAACTTTGCTTCAGATGTGATTGGGGCCGGAGTGAGTATCGCCACCCAAACTGACCATCAAGCCCAAGGAGCAGAACCTATTGAGTTAGCCAATGCCTCAATCTTTATCAACACAAATTCTGCAGGTACATCATCGTTCCTTTCGAGGGGTGGATAACTTCTGAATTGGGTGTACAAATTTCAAGAATTGAATTTGAATTGGCTTGAATTGAATTTGAATTGTACTGAATTGGTTGAATTGGTTTTGAATTGGTTTGAATTATTGCGATTTTATGTTACTGAATTAACGTGAATTGACTTGAATTGACTTGAATTGAATGTACATTGTCTTGAATTGGACTGAATTAGTTGAATTAGTTTTGAATTTGTTTGAATTAAATTGAATTGGTCTGAATTAGTTTGAATTGGGCAGAATTCGGGGTGTACACTTGGCAGGGGAGTTATCCACCCCTCGGCAAAATAACACGTAAGAATCTGGAGCAAGATGTCGTCACTAACAAACACGACAGAGCAATGGACAGCAGACACACGGATACAGAAGCCATGTGGCTGAGAGCGGACCAGTGCCATCTTCGCCTCCCATTTCCGGCGCCAAGCTTACCTGAAATACCCTATTGGAAAGGGAGTTAAACTACACATTATGGGTCAAACCACACCCTCTTTTGGGCTTAAGGGCCCCTAGATTATCTAGTATCACTAAAACGTTGATTTTTACATGACAATCTGTCAAAATTCGAACCGTAAATGAAAACCGTTATCGACCAGCAGAAGTTTCATGTCCCTAATTATAGCGCGCGAGTTCGCAAGCCTAGAGGTCGACCTAATTTTGCTCCCCCGTTCATCTGTGCATGACGCTCATGACGCCCGTGAGCCAAACACGGTCCGCCCGCCCTAAGCACCAGCTCGCCGCCCGCGCTACATTGGTGGTAGTGGTGGTCCGCGCAGCACGAAAAAAAAATTATTT
The DNA here is from genome assembly GCF_000697945.3 of Frankliniella occidentalis. Classification (NCBI taxonomy): domain Eukaryota; kingdom Metazoa; phylum Arthropoda; class Insecta; order Thysanoptera; family Thripidae; genus Frankliniella; species Frankliniella occidentalis. Next base: position 35,471 of record NW_026267441.1, on the reverse strand, counting down.
TCCGACCCAAACTTTTCGCACAGAGGCCGCCGAAAACGGGCCCGGAGCCGATTGGAGGAGGCGCTCCTTTACACTGTTCTTCTTATTTCCAGGGACCCAATACGCATTTTTCTCAAGTGACATGCCTATTAGAGTATTTTGTTATGACTTGGAGGGTACTGATCAATTTCCGATCGTATTCGGCGCCTCGGAGGGCGATTGGCACCCACACCACCCCCTAAGGCCCAGTGTCGTTTATAAACGACATATGCTTTTTACGCCTTTCCTTACTTTTGGCCCCCTATTGCCGAGGCAAATTTGATAGTCACGACTTTTTCCAGTTGAGAGCGGGCAATTACTTGGTCGGTAAACCCATTCCACGAAAAAAAAATTATTTTCCGACCCAAACTTGTCGAACAGAGGCCGCCGGAAACGGGCCCGGAGCCGATCGGAGCAGGTGACCCTCTAGACGGTTTATTCTATTTCCCGAGTCCCAAGGGCGAATCTGCAAATTTTTTTTTCATATTCCTCACATTTGAGTCGAGACCCACACAATGACACCAATTTTGACCAAAAAGTCAGCATATTAGGGATCGTCAAATTTTCTATACCCTTACGGCTCTTGTCGTTTATAAACGACATAGGCCTACCGTTTTTCTCGGTTCCCAACGAGCCTATTTGAGTTAGACCATTATCACGCGTGCAGTCGGCTTCAGTAAACATAAGGGCACCTCGGAATAATTTTTTCGAAGCGATCCGACCAATGGGTCTTACTTGGGTCACATCTGAAAACGCTCAATTTCACGATTTGCCTCTTTAGCGTGTTTTTTGACTTTGAAGGCTTATAGTTTTGGCAATAGAGGTCTCAGAACGTCGAGAGGGCCTTAGATCAATTCCCCGAAACCAGCTCTACAAAAAGCAACCCTCGAAACCCGAAAAATGTCTCATCATCCCGGTGATATCTGCGATTTTCCACTATGTATTTTATAAACGACATGGGCCTTTAAGGGTTAACGTCACTACGCTGGAGTCGAAATTTTTTAATATCCTGCGGACTTTTGCGCGTAATATTGACTGTGGTATTTCACTCGATCTCTCACTTTCAAATCTTAGTTAAAAATGCATTAAATTTTCAATTTTGACAAAGTCCTGTGAGGTAAAGATTGTTGTACACATTCCCATGGCGTATTTTGCGAAACCAGTGTCCTTCTACTAAAATGGCACTGACTTTTGCAAAAGTTTTTAAACTTCTAAAATGGACCAATTTTGCCTCGAAAGTTTCAATATCACTCTGGTTCCGCAGTTACGGGTTAAGTTGGTGTGTACTGGCACGCACCTGCAGTGCAGTATTGGCATATCGACCTGTTCTACTGCCATTTAATAGCATAAATAGGGACTGTCCGGAATTGCCCCGACTTCGGGTTTAAATCCGGACGGGGTTTCAGAGGCTTGTGCAGGTGAACTGGCGGAAAGAAAATTTCCTGTCCAGATGGAAAATATGTATCTTGGCGCCTAGTTTCTAGAATCCGCTGGAATTTTTCATACCCTTAACGGTTTTAGAAATATTGAGGAAAAACGGTCAAATTTGTCCGGAATGTGACACTTTGACGGTAACTAGACGAAAAGGAAAGAAAGTGACGTAGCGTGCCAGACAAACGCCAACAGACCATTCCGCTGAGCCGAAAACGAAGAAGAGAAGGAAGAAGCAAAGGTATCGTTTAGGGCTAATAGGGCCGATTTGTGAGTGATTTCTTGTCTTAAAAATATTACATTTGCACTAAAAAACCATATTGAACATGCAAGAGTTGTAAAATGCTGTGATAGAAGGTCCATTAAGTCCCAAAATATGTATTTGCTTCTTCCTTCTCTTCTTCTTTTTCGGCTTAGCGGAATGGTCTATGAGGTATTCCAGCGGTTAGAAGAACAAGAAGAAATTCCAATATGGCCGCCGCAGAACATAACAAACCATCAACTGTTTTCCCGAGCAGCCGCTCGCGCTCGGGAGCCCCAATAACCTACCTAATGTTATTTCGCGTCTGTTGGAGTCAAATTTGGTATTGCTTGAATCGGAAGATTATTTTATGTGTTCCCCTCTTTCTTCCGTTCAAAATGATACCAAATTTGACTCAAATAGACGGAATGTAACGATGAGCGCAAAAGGCTGCTAGCAGCCGCTTCGAGAAAACAGTTGATGGTTTGTTATGTTCTGCGGCGGCCATATTGGAATTTCTTCTTGTTCTTCTAACCGCTGGAATACCTCATTGCAAAACGATGCAAAACGAAATGCTGGATTTTACCGAACTAGTGGACACAGGGTAGGTAGGGGACCGACTAGCCGATAGAAAAGGGAAAAAAAAACACAAAAAAATGCTTGAAAGTGTCACTACTTTACAACTAACTATATTAACGCCAGACCACGTCTCGCGTAACAGGCTTCGCGATATATCACGAAACACTGTTACGCTGCGACGCGCCTGGCGCACATATAGCTAGACCTGCGGCGCTGACAATCGAGACGAGTTAAGGGGAGGGTATAGGGGACTAGGGCCTTCCGGGCCCAAAATTTGACATACCTGAACCATTTGTCGGGGTCTTATTACTGTAAAATTAGGGACATAAAAATTCTGCTGTTCGGTAACGGTTTTCATTGGCTGAGCGATTAGCGAAGCCCATTACTCCACTGACCCGAAAAGTTTCATTCTGTTTGTCTGTTTGTTTGTCTGTCTGTTTGTTTGTTTGTCTGTCTGTCCGCACGATAACTCGAGAAAGAATTGAGATAGCGATCTGGGAATTTCAGGGTCGTTTTGTATCATAAAAAGACAGATCGAGTTCGAAGATGATCATTCTAGCTCAAAAATTGGCTTTTTAAAAAATCAAAAACTACAGGTCGCAAAATGAATACTTATCAAATATTTTTTTATGGGTTCCTAAGAGGTAAACCATCAAAGTAGAGCCCTCTGGGCGAAAATTTCGTCCGTTTGGCTCTATCTTGAACCGTTTAGGTGCTAGGGGGCATTTCTTGACAAAAATGGGGTGAAAATGTTTAAATGGTCGATTAAATCGTTAAAAAGACTTCATTTCGAAAAATTGTATGTACACTCCTGTTACCCCGTCTCGGGTGTCAGCGCCGCAGGCCTAGCTATATGTGCGCCAGGCGCGTCGCAGCGTAACAGTGTTTCGTGAGATATTGCGAAGCCTGTTACGCGAGACGTGGTCTGGCGTACATATAGCTAGTTAAAAGTACGAATTTTGACAGATTGTTATGTAAAACCCAAAGTTTTAGTGATACTAGAAAATCTAGAGACCCTTAAGCCCAAAAGAGGGTGTGGTTCGACCCCTTATGTGTAGTTTAAGTATTACCCCCTTCGCAATTTTTACATGGAGCCGTTTTGGCGAAAATTTCGTCCGTTATGCTCTATCTTTTACCGTTTGGGCGCTAGAGGGAGTTTCTCTCACAAAAGTGGCCCAAAAATAAATTTATTAATTCCGAAAATATTGAATGGTCTCCTAAGGTG
>NW_026267441.1:30346-31640 GCF_000697945.3 Frankliniella occidentalis | reverse complement strand
AGCAAATCGCGTGACAGAAATGGTCGGGCCGCAGGCCCGACCATCGCCGCCGGCAGGCCAAGCAGGCCTGGCCCCTGCCGAACGGAGTTGCCGGCGCAGCGAAGCGAAGCTGGCAACTTCGTTTGGCGGAAGGGCGGGCCTGCTTGTTACGATTTAATAGACCATTTTGTCTTTTTCACGGTGTTTTCGCCTTTAAATGCCCCCAATCACCCAAACGGTACAAGATAGAGCAAAACAGACGATATTTTCGGTCGTAGGGTTCTACTTTGAAGAGTTACCCCTTACGAGACCATCAAAAAATATTTGAAGAAAAATATATATTGCAACCTGTGGTTTTTGATTATTTTTAAAGTCAATTTTTGAGCTAGAATGCTCATCTTCGAACTCGATCTGTCTTAACAAAGCGACCCTGAAATTCCTAGATCGCTCTCTCACTTCTTTCTCGAGTTATCGTGCGGACAGACAAACAGACAGACAAACAGAATGAAACTTTTCCGGGCAGTTGAGTAATGGGCTTCGCTAATAGCTCAGCCAACAAAACGTAAAACTAGCTATATGTACGCTAGACCACGTCTCGCGTAACAGACTTCGCGATATCTCACGAAACAGTGTTACGCTACGACGCGCCTGGCGCACATATAGCTAGGCCTGCAGCGCTGATACCAGAGACGAGCAAATGGGAGGGTATAAAGGAACATGGCCTTCCGGGCCCAAAATTTGACATACTCGAGCTATTTGTCCGGGTCCTATTACTCTAAAATTAGGGACTTGAAACTTGTGCTGTTTGATCAACTGTTTTCTCAAAGCGGCTGCTAGCAGCCTCTCGCGCTCATCGTTACATTGCGTCTATTTGAGTCAAATTTGGTATCATTTTGATCGGAAGAAAGAGGGGAACACATAAAATAATATTCCGATTCAAGCAATACCAAATTTGACTCCAACAGACGCGATATAACATTAGGTAGGTTATTGGGGCTCCCGAGCGCGAGCGGCTGCTCGGGAAAACAGTTGAATGTTTGTTATGTTCCGCGGCGGCCATATTGGAATTTCTTCTTGTTCTTCTAACCGCTGGAATACCTCATTAACGTTTTAGTGATACTAGATAATCTAGGGACCCTGAAGCCCAAAAGAGGGTGTGGTTCGACCCTTAATGTGTGGTTTAAGTATTACTCCGTTTACAATTCTGTGACATGAAGCCTTTTTAACGATTTAATAGACCATTTTGTCTTTTTAGCCCGCCCTTCTGCTTTGAAAAAGCTATCCAGCGGGCTTATGCAAACGACCTCGTGTCTGT
>NW_026267441.1:27187-28957 GCF_000697945.3 Frankliniella occidentalis | reverse complement strand
AATTTAAAACGGAAGTAGGAAAAGAACAAACTCACTGACATTTCTGTTTCCGTAATGGCTCTGATTGGTCGAGCTTATCACGTGCCTCGAGGCCTTTCAGGTATGAGAAAATGTCAGATCAGTTTCGAGCTCCCCTCCATATTTGAGAGGTTAGGATCGGACCTAACTGCCATGGTAGTTTCTCATACTGGGCGGACGGAAACAGATAAATCAGTGAGTTTGTTCTTTTTCACTTCCGTTTTAGATAGCCTGGAACACCCTATTCGTACTCGAGTTATCGTGACGACAGACAGACACACACACAGGCAGACGCGAAACTTTTTGATCATCACTGTAGTAATAGGCTTCGCTAATCGCTCAGCCAATGATACAAAACGACCCTGACATTTCCAGATCGCTCTCTCAATTCATTCTCGAGTTATCGTGCGGACAGACAGACAAACAAACAAGCAGAATGAAACGTTTCCGGTCAGTGGAGTAATGGGCTTCGCTAATCGCTCAGCCAATGATACAAAACGACCCTGACATTTCCAGATCGCTCTCTCAATTCATTCTCGAGTTATCGTGCGGACAGACAGACAAACAAACAAGCAGAATGAAACGTTTCCGGTCAGTGGAGTAATGGGCTTCGCTAATCGCTCAGCCAATGATACAAAACGACCCTGACATTTCCAGATCGCTCTCTCAATTCATTCTCGAGTTATCGTGCGGACAGACAGACAAACAAACAAGCAGAATGAAACGTTTCCGGTCAGTGGAGTAATGGGCTTCGCTAATCGCTCAGCCAACTCACCCATGACGCGAAAAGAAAGAACTCAGAAAGATTGTGGTTTTTGGAACAAAAATGAAAAGTACCAAAAAAACGGGTAAAATTGTGCTAAGTTCCAAGTGAACAAGCAGGCCCGCCCTTCCGCCAAACGCAGTTGCCAGCTCCACTTCGCTGCGCCGGCAACTCCGTTCGGCAGGGGCCGGGCCTGCTTGGCCTGCCGGCGGCGATGGTCGGGCCTGCGGCCCGACCATTTCAGTCTCTCGATTCACTGAAGAACGTAACCAAATAAATAATGTGACCGGTAAATCACTTTGCATATTTGGGTAATCTAATTACCGGTGGGGGGCCTGCGGCCCTAGAGATCTGCTTCTTTCACATGACAAAAGACTGTAACGGGGCAACACCGTGACTACACCCCACCCTTCTGCTTTGCTTCAGAAAAAAAAAAAAAAAAGAACCAGCGCAGTTTTTAGATTGTATTTTTTGTCAAACAGTCTTAAAACTTGACTTTTTGTTATTGTATTTTCAATATATCCACCTCTAGGGCCGAAACAGTGAAAGATACGGCAAATCCGAGGGTAGTTCGTGATTCAGAATGTTTCTTTGTTTTGTTTTTTTGAGGGGGGGGGGGTTACTTCCTCTTCCATTTTACGAATAGAAGTCTCCTAGTACGTCTTTATGTGCAACGTGGTCATTTTCTCCGTATTTTCGTCGGAAAAAGCACTCTAGCGCCCAAACGGTGCAAGATAGAGTCGAACGGACAAAATTTTCGCCCAAAGGGCTCTACTTTTACGAGTTCCCATTCAAGAGACCATTAAAAAAAAGTTCTCCTACTTTTTGAACCAACCCCTATTTCTTTGTTACCCCCTTTTACCCCCTTAGGGGTGGTTACCAGGATTTGAACCAGGCGTTTCGTTGTCCAGGAGTGACCCCTAAGATACCCTGAAATTTGTAGACCTCTCTTGCACCGTTTGGGTGCTAGGGAGCATTTCTTGGCGAAA
>NW_026267441.1:24032-24897 GCF_000697945.3 Frankliniella occidentalis | reverse complement strand
ATTTTCTAACTTTTCTTCTCATCTATATGTAATGGTTAGTTGCCAAGGTACTTTGCTGCCTCCTGACTGTTGTAGATATTTGGCTGAGTGCAGACTAAACTCAACTATACTATACTGTACTGTATAACGAAGCCACCATGTAGGGACGAAAAGTTTGGCAAACAGGTTGCTGCCAACCTAACAGTGAATACAAAAAAAAATGTGTTGAAGCAAATGCAGTTTTATTCGTCTTAGTTCGCCTACCTAACGCTAACACTTCATCTAAAGGTTTAGTCAAATATAGAGCCCTTTTAAAGCGATTGGTTCAGTTTTGGGAAGATTTAAAATATTTAGATTTTTCAAATGAAATTTCAATTTTGATATGTTGGTACATTTCGTTATTCTTCGGGGTCGGGTACCGGCGTCTGCTAGCATTTCAATAGTATTTTGGCAGTTTAAAGGGAAATTAGACTAGATAAAGTGAAGATTTAATTAATGAGGAAATTAAGAATAAGAAGTAAGAATAATGAACAAGTTACGACGTCACTAAACAACCTACATACAAGTGATCATGTTAGGTTTGGTAAGAGACTGTTGTAATACAAACTGTCATTATTAAAAATTTTGTCACAATGGCAATTCATTACATACACACACATCAGTTTGTTAGGAAGTAGTAGAAATTCATGTAGCTTTTGATTTTGAACCTTTTCAGTTGTTAATCTAAATGACATATGGATAACGAAAATTTGCAAAATGCCATTGTGTTAGATTGAATAGTGACATTTCATTTTGAGTTTGGTCACGTTTTAGTTGATTGAGGTTTTAACCAGATTCAAGATTTGAATTCGAGTCATTTCAATTCATTCGGTATAAATTTCCCTTT
>NW_026267441.1:20954-23127 GCF_000697945.3 Frankliniella occidentalis | reverse complement strand
ATTGTGGTTTGCAATTCACCACTATCAAAATTGCCTTTTTCTATTTTCTAACTTTTCTTCTCATCTATATGTAATGGTTAGTTGCCAAGGTACTTGGCTGCCTCATGACTGTTATAGATAATTATTGTGGTTTGCAATAAAGCAGTCCGGTAAAGCTGAAATGTAGAAGAATGCGAGGAACAAGAAAACGGAAGTCACCATGTTTAGGCATAGCGATTTCCGTTTTCTTTTTCCCCGCATTCTAAGGTACTTTGCTGCCTCCAGACTGTTATGGATGTTTATTGTGGTTTGCAATTCACAATTAAAATTGCTTTTTTTTTATTTTTTTTTAACTTTTCTGCTCATTGGCTGAGAGATTAGCGAAGCCTATTACTCCAGTGATGATCATAAAGTTTCGCGCGCGCGCGCGTGTGTGTGTGTGTGTGTGTGTGTGTGTGTGTGTGTGTGTGTGTTAGTCATCACGATAACTCGAGAACGAATAGGGTATTTCACCTGACCCAAACCGGATCCAAAGAAGAACAAGAGGTTTTCCTGAACTCTTTCCTCCCTTGCTCTGATTGGCTGACGCCGACGAAGTTCATGAACTGGCCTCAAGGGCGGTCGACCCCTAGTGTCGGGTCCGAGAACTATGTCGGCATCGTCCAATGAACGCCAAGGAGGAAAGAGTTTATAGTGGTACATGGGGTACATCACACAAAGATACGAATAGTGGCAAATCGTTCGCACGCGATGCCGCTTTGCACACGGCTACTTATGCCCGGCCGGCGCGAGCCTGGCGGCCGTTTCTGTCACTTTGAACTGCAATTACTCGATGTTCTGCCGCAGCAATCGCAAATATTTTAGTATGAGCGTGTTCCCCAGGCTTTTCAACTCCGGATCCAACACTGTTTACGAGTCCAGGTGCCATTGCAGGGTGGTTCCAGGGCCCTTGAGTGTAACTTTGTCGTTTAGCACGACATTTCATCTTTGGTCTTACTTCCCGTCTGATCTATGATACTCAGAGTCGCGTTCGAAAGCTAGTAATGTTTCTTGAAACCTCCACTTCCAAATGAAAAAAAAGTTTATCTAAAAATATGCATTTCTGGCCGACATATAGTGTATTTCGACTAACGGAGGAAGAAGAAAAGCGGGTAGAACATAAAGGTTCCTGATTGGTCGAGCTTTCACCCCCACTACCGGCGTGACGTAGAGGCGGGAATCTCTCGACCAATCGTGAACGTTTATGTTCTAGCCGCTCTTCTTCTTCTTCCCTCGTTACTCGAAATACACTATTGGCTATTAAGGGCGCCAGAGGCGCGCAAACGCGGCGGGTGTGCAACGGGTTGCCTACCCGGACCTCCCGTAAGGCGCAATGGTAATTTTGAAGGCCTGTAAAATTTTCCCTAAGAAAAATTGTTGATGCCTCTGTGGGTCAAATCCTTTATTTGGGCCATAAGTAGCCGTGTGCAAAGCGGCATCGCGTGCGAACGATTTGCCACTAATTATATTGTACCCCGTCCACTATCAAGAAGAACTCTTGTTCTTCTTTGGATCCGGTTTGCGTCAGGTGAAATACCCTATTGAGCTAGCGACCTGGGATTTTCAGGGTCGTTTTGTATCATAAAAAGAGAGATCAAGTTCGAAGAAGAGCATTCTAGCTCGAAACTTGGATCTTTAAAAAATCAAAAACCACAGGTCCCACAAATAATGTTTTCAAACAATATTATTTTTACAGTTTTCTTAGGGGTAACTCATCAAAGTAGAGTCCTTTGGGCGAAAAGTTCGTCTGTTTAGCTCTATCTCTAACAATTTAGGCACCACCGGGAGTTTTTGACGAAAATAACCGAAAAAATGTACAACCTTGCATGCTTAGTCAAAGTGACGGGAAGTTGACGGGCCGGAGGGCCGTATCTTTGAGTACATTTTTGCGCTTCCTGAATCGGGTGTCAGCGCCGCAGGCCTAGGTAGATGTATGCCAGGCGCGTCGCAGCGCAACTGTGTTTAGTGAGATATCGCGAAGCCTGTAACGCGAGACGTGGTCTGGCGTACATCTACCTAGTCTATCTGTTATGGTTAGTGGCTAAGGTACTCTGCTGCCCTTTGAGTTTGGTCACGTTTTAGTTGATTGAGGTTTTAACCAGATTCAAGATTTGAATTCGAGTCATTTCAATTCATTCGGTATAAATTTCCCTTT
>NW_026267441.1:13177-20394 GCF_000697945.3 Frankliniella occidentalis | reverse complement strand
CTCCGCTCCTCCGCGCGCCCGCCCCCACCACCGCTCTCTGCATCCGGTTTTGTTCTTCTTAGTTCCGGGCAGCGCTCCATTGAAATACCCTATAAAGCTTTCCGGTTTAGCTGAAATGCAGAAGAATACGGGGAAGAAGAAAACGGAAGTCACCATGTTAAAGCATAGCGATTCCCGTTTTCTTCTTCCCCGCATTCTTCTGCATTTCAGCTTTACCGGAATGCTTTATTCTGTGACATGAAGCCTTTTATACGGTTTAATAGACCATTTTGTCTTTTTCACGTTTTTTTTCGCCAAGAAATGCCCCATAGCGCCTAAACGGTACAAGATAGAGCAAAACGGACGAAATTTTCTCTCATTAGGTTCTATTTGGACGAGTTACACTTCAGGAGACCATACAAAAATATTTGTAATAAAATTATTTTGTTTTCTGTGGTTTTTAGCCCGCCCTTCTGCTTTGAAAAAGCTATCCAGCGGGCTTATGCAAACGACCTCGTGTCTGTGTGTCTGTCTGTCTGTCTGTCTGTCTGTCTGTCTGTCTGTTCCACTAGAAGGAGATGTGCTAGAGACTTCAAATTTTCAGGGTGTCTTAAGGTTCACTCCTTGAAAACGAAACGCCTACGGCAAATCCTGCCAACCAACCCTAAGGCGCTGAAAGGGGGTATCAAAGAAATGGGGCTAGGACAAAAAAGTCAGAAAATAATATTTTTTTTATGATCTCCTTAGGGGTAACTCGTCAAAGTAGAGCCCTACGGGCGAAAATTTCGTCCGTTTTGCTCTATCTTTTACCGTTTGGGCGCTAGAGGGAGTTTCTCTCACAAAAGTGGCCCAAAAATAAATTTATTAATTTCCGAAAATATTGAATGGTCTCCTAAGGGGTAACTTGTCAAAGTAGAGCCCTCTGGGCAAAAATTTCGTCCGTTTGGCTCTATCTCTAACCGTTTCGGCGCTAGAGGGTCTTGTTTGACGAAAATAAGTTAAAAATTGCTGTAGTGAACACTTAAATGTAAAAGAAGGCCCAGAACCGCAAAAGAGGTAAGAAACTCCCTACCCCCACCCCAGAAAACGTTTTCTAAGCAGAAGGGTGGGTTGTAGTCGCGGTGTTTCACCGTTACATTCCTTTCTCGTGTCTACGGGGCAAATTTTAAGGACGACGGGCTTTGCGGGCCGAAGGCCCGTTACATCATCTAATTATGTTCTACAGCAAATCGCGTGACAGAAATGGTCGGGCCGCAGGCCCGACCATCGCCGCCGGCAGGCCAAGCAGGCCCGGCCCCTGCCGAACGGAGTTGCCGGCGCAGCGAAGCGAAGCTGGCAACTTTGTTTGGCGGAAGGGCGGGCCTGCTTGTTGATTTTTTAAAAGTCAATTTTTGAGCTAGAGTGCTCATTTTTGACTCGATCTGTCTTTTTAGCCGGCCCTTTTGCTTTGAAAAAGCTATTCAGCGGGCTTATGCAAACGACCTCGTGTTTTTAGCCCGCCCTTCTGCTTTGCATAAGCTATCTAGAGGGCTTCTGCAAACGACCTCGTGTGTGTCTGTCTGTGTGTCTGTGTGTCTGTCTGTTCCACTAGAAGGAGATGTGCTAGAGACTTGAAATTTTCAGGGTCTCTCAAGGTCCACTCCTAGAGAACGAAACGCCTTCGGCAAATCCTGGCAACCACCCCTAATGGTGTGAATGGGGGTATCCAAGGTTCAAAAATTCTCCCAAAAAGTTTTTTTTTTAACGTTCTCCTAAGGGGTAACTCGTGAAAGTAGAGCCCTTCCGCCAAACGAAGTTGCCAGCTTCGCTTCGCTGTGCCGGCAACTCCGTTCGGCAGGGGCCGGGCCTGCTTGGCCTGCCGGCGGCGATGGTCGGGCCTGAGGCCCGACCATTTCTGTCACGCGATTTGCTGTAGAACATAATCAAATGATGTAACGGGCCTTCGGCCCGCCTAAACCTGTCATCTTTGAGTTTGCCCCAAAAACTCGAGAAAGGGATGTAACGGTGTAGCACCGCGACTACAACCCACCCTTCTGCTTAGAAAACGTTTTTTGGGGTTGGGGGAAAGTTTCCTTTCTATTTTTTGCGGTTTTCGGGCCTTTTTCTACATCTTATTGTTCACTATGGCAATTTTTAGCTTATTTTTGTCTAAAAAGACCCTCTAGCGCATAAACGGGTAGAGATAGAGCAAAACGGACGAAATTTTCGCCCAGAGAATCTACTATTGCAAGTTATCCCTTAGGAGACCATCTAATGTTTTCTAAAATTTATTTGTTTATCTTTGGGCCACTTTCGTGATAGAAACTCCTTCTAGCGCCTAAACGGGTAGAGATAGAGCAAAACAGACGAAATTTTCGCCCAAAGGGCTCTACTTTGACGGGTTACCCCTTAGGAGCCCATAATAAAAAAAAAAATTTCTGACTTTTTTGACCTACCACCTTTTCTTTGATACCCCCTTTCAGCCCCTTAGGGCTGGTTGCCAGGATTTGCTGTAGGCGTTTCGTTTTCTAGGAGTGAACCTTAAGATACCCTGAAAATTTGAAGTCTCTAGCACATCTCCTTCTAGTGGAACAGACAGACAGACAGACACACAGACAGACACACAGACAGACACACAGACAGACACGAGGTCGTTTGCATAAGCCCGCTCGATAGCTTTTTCAAAGCAGAAGGGCGGGCTAAAAAGGCCTAAAAACCGCAAAATAGAAAGGAAACTCTCCCCCTTCCCCCAAAAAACGTTTCATAAGCAGAAGGGTGGGTTGTAGTCGCGGTGCTTCACCGTTACATCTTTTTCTCGAGTCTTTGGGGCAAACTCAAAGACGACGGGTTTAAGCGGGCCGAACACTGTAAAAAGCTTACGAACTAAATACTTTGCAACGTTACGAACAATTTTCGTTCTTTGTATTGCAAAGAAATTGTTCGTGTTGCAAAGCGATTGTTTTGTAAGGCTAGACGGGTCTTACGAACAATCGGTTTGCATTACGAACTATTTGTTCGTAAGCTTACGAACAATTAGTTCGTAATGCAACGCTTCAAAATCCTTCGTAAGCTACGAACGTTTTGGTTTGCAGTGAAGGCCCGCTACATCATTCGATCATGTTCTTCAGCAAATCGCGTAACAGAAATGGTCGGGCCGCAGGCCCGACCATCGCCGCCGGCAGGCCAAGCAGGCCCAGCCCCTGCCGAACGGAGTTGCCAGCGGAGCTCCCCCTTCCGCCAAACGAAGTTTTTTGGCCTTTCCTGTTTTCTTCGATACCCCCTTTCAGCCCCTTAGGGGTGGCTGGCAGGATTTGCCGTAGGCGTTTTGTTTTGTGGGAGTGAACCTTGAGATCCTCTAAAAATTTGAAGTCCTTCTTGTAAAACAGACAGACACACAGACAGACACACAGACACGAGGTCGTTTGCATAAGCCCGCTGGATAGCTTTGTCGAAGCAGAATAGCGGGCTAAAAACCGCAAAATAGGAAGGAAACTCTCCCCCACCCCTAAAATACGTTTTTTGAGCAGAGGGGTGGTTTGTAGTCGCGGTGGTTCACCGCTACATCCCTTTTACACCCATTTCGGAGTCCCACATTGTCTGGTGTGTTGTTGATACACGTTGCCCTCTTGTCGTATCATCATTTTAATATTACCAATATCGAGCTAAATTTCTGTGCACTAATACATTTTTTAATTTCTTTCCAGGTCAGAGCGGTGAATGCAACTCCAGAAAATCCGAGGCAATCCAAGTGTGGCCAAGTGGACACCGCTAGAAATCTCAAGCAGTCTTCTCATGGTGAACATCCGACTGCTTTTGTAGTTCGGTGAGTACATGTTTAACCTGCACTTCTCCGTCAATTTCCCTCTCTTAGTATGCAATTTTGATTAGAGGTCCACTATGAAAAATATCTTTGTAAACTTTAAACATATTTTGTATTTCCTTTTTACAAAGTATATTGAAAATTTACAAGTGTCTATTTTTGTTCTTCGACGAATTCTTAATCGATACAAGGTACTTCAAAATTTAGATATTTTAAATTGTAATTTTACAACACCCATAATGAAAACTGTTCCCGTCACTTTTACCAATATTTTTTACAGTGTCGTAGTATCAGAAGTGTCATAGTGCAACTTGTTTTCTTGACGATGTGTTACTGGTGTTTGACGTTTCGAGCACTTAGTTCAACGGGGGAAGTATGAGGGGATTTGGGAAGTGGAGGGGGGGGGGGGAAGCATTTGTCCCATAATTAATGTGTGATTTATGTGCACTTGCACTGCCACCCCCTGCGGTGTTTAGTGTTAAGAGCGCTAAGTTCAAAGGGGTTAATGTGACAAGGACAGTGGGTCAGAGAGAGGTAGGTTGGGTGTAGAGGCGGCGGCGTTAGGAAAAGGCGGGGAAGCTAGTCTAGGGGAAGAAAGCCCTTTAGCTTCCTTCAGAACTTGTCACGTTGCAATTTCGTATTCTCATTAAAACCGGGAGTGCAAATCCTCTTTTCTGCTATATAACTATCAAACCCTTTATCTATCAACTACTCTTTTTGTCCTCCGTTGGGATTAAGTGCAGCTAACGCTTGGGTTATTTCCTTTTTTTCCCCCAAAGTTTACATATCCTCTAATGAATATCGGAGTGCCTTTTCGTAGTTTGATTAGCTTCAAAAAAAAGGGGGGCCGGGGTCTGGTGAGTGATTTGAGTGAGCCGAGTCGCTCCAGTTTGTGGGCAGTGTTTGCACCGCTGTGAAGAGTTCGCTCTCTCCGTGCGTCGCTGCTGCTCCTTCTCTGAAGTCGACACTGGTAAAACAAGTGTTTAATTTTGCACGTCAATTGACGTCTAGGTTCAAGTGTGCATTTTCTCGACACTTTGTGGTGTCTAACTATGTTATACGTCAATTGGTGTTTAAACTTTCGACACTTCCGAAACGTATAGCAGCTGCACACCATATGGTTCCCTATTAACAGCATAGAACTGTGTACGTCCAAGTGTGCAGAATTTAAACGTTTACAAAACGTCTAAAATTTGCACACCACACAAGTGTGCAACTTGAGTTAAACACCATGTAATGTGCAAAATCACAACTTGCACACGTTGGTGTGCAAATATTGCACACTTGTTTTACCAGTGGAGCCTGCACATGCGATGTCCTGTGACTGCTGCACCATCACTGTGATTACTCGCCTTGAATTTTGTTGTTACTTTTCGAGTCAGTTGGCAGGGGTGATTTCTTATCGTTATCTTTTCATTGCCATATTGTAAATATTTTTGATGTGTTGATGCTTCATGTCATCAACTAGTGCAACTCCATATCAGTCACATAGTTAAATCTGGATTTGATCTGTAATGAGGCAGAATAGTGGGTTTCACTGACGATGGTGTTTGGTATACCAGGGTAAATGTATACCCCTAGGTAATATTTTTTCTGGTGGGTAAGTTTTTTCGTACTACCTTAAACGCGTACCTCTGTTGACCCCATTAGGTTTTGTGGCTATGGCGGATTGGGTTGGGGGAGGGGGTGGCTGGGTAGGTAGGCGTGAGGGGCTGGGAAGAGAGGGAAAGAGGGCCATAATAAATGTATCCCCGTTGGTTATACTTTGCTTTGAACTGGCTCCAAAAAGGACCGAAAGTGTCTCTGAGAAGGCCGGTTGATATGTAGTATAGACCTCCGTTTCTTTTGTTTACGCCAAATAGGCCGTTTTTGGCTGGGCTGCCAACCTCTGCATGCCCGCGATGAAATTTGTCGTCCAGGTGGGGTGGAGGGGGGGGGGGAGTTGGAGTAGGTTATGTTTTCTGAAGGGGCTTGCGAGGTGTGATGGTAAGTTATTGAAAATACCTATTTATTAGTTGAGTGACAGTTGTTGGGAGCTGAGCTAAGTGAAAATGGAAGGAATGAATATGTGGAAGCTATTTGAGAAGAGCCAGTGCACTGATTGGGAATATCTGAAATGGTTGCAAGAAGTAGGCATGATTACCAGTAGCTACTCTTGTTCTGACTGTAACGTTGACATGGTGTTAGGAAAGAAGAATCGTTGTCAGGATGGGTCAGTGTGGCGTTGTAAACGGTGCAAGAACACTAGAACAGTCAGAAGTGGATCTTGGTTTGAGAAGTCCAAAATGCCTCTGAGGAAAATAGTATTAATTACTTATATGTGGGCTGAACGTTTCAGTCAGGCTCAAGTCATGAGAGAGTGCTCTATTTCTTCCAAAACTGTTGTTGACTGGTTTTCTTTTTGTCGAGAAGTTTGCACCACTTTGATGTTGCGTTATCATGAACCTATCGGTGGTGAAGGGAAAATAGTTGAAATCGATGAGTCCATGTTCAACAAACGTAAACAAAATAGGGGTTCAAAGAAGAAATGCCAGCAATGGGTGTTTGGGGGTGTAGAGCAGGGATCAAATAAGTGTTTTTTAGCCAAAGTTGATAGAAGAGATGCTAAAACCCTTGTTCCCTTGATCATGAAGAACATTAGGCCTGGCACCACCATCTACAGTGATTCTTGGAAAGCTTATGATACTCTTGGCAGGCGTGGTTATCGTCACTTGAAAGTGAATCATAGCATCACATTTAAGGATGGTGAATGCTGTACCAATACCATTGAAGGAATGTGGGGGCTTGTGAAGCGTATGTTCCCAAGATGCAATAGGCAGAAGAAACAATTTGATAGCTACTTAGCTGAGTTTATGTTTAGGAGGCGTTTCATGCAGGGAAAGGATTCATTGGCCAGTTTTGTTGAACAGATTGTGAATTTGTACAAACCATCAACAGAAGATACTGATGCTGAAGATTCTGAAACTGAGACTGCTGCTGGTTCTGATAGTGAATAGGTGTTATGAATTGATTGATTCTTTTCCAATTTTTTTGTTTGTTTGTTTGTAGATAGTATTGGAGAGTTTATTTTTGTTTTGCTGCATAGTTGCCTCTATATATATATGTATAGTGTTATATTTGGAAATTCTAGTTGATTTGTTAGATTGTTCTGTGCGAATGGAAAATTAAATTCTAGAATGATGAACTCAAAACTCAATGGTGTTAGTGCAACATTCACTTTCCTTAAATATGAAGTGTCACTGTGGATTGTGGTGCTGGGGTGCATATTTAAAATTAAAATAATACAGAAAGCTGATAAGGGTTGAGGAAAAGAAAAGCGGGGGTCAAGGGGGCGGCAGCCCCCTTGCACTTAAACAGAAAGCTAATAGGGGTTGAGAAAAAGAAAAGCGGGGGTCAAGGGGGCGGCAGCCCCCTTGCACTTAAACAGAAAGCTAATAGG
>NW_026267441.1:12657-13127 GCF_000697945.3 Frankliniella occidentalis | reverse complement strand
CAAGGGGGCGGCAGCCCCCTTGCACTTAAACAGAAAGCTAATGGGGGTTGAGAAAAAGAAAAGCGGGGGTCAAGGGGGCGGCAGCCCCCTTGCACTCAAACAGAAAGCTAATGGGGGTTGAGGAAAAGAAAAGCGGGGAAAATTCAGATATTGGGGGTCAAATTAATGAGCAATTGGAGGTCGATGGTACAGTTTGCCCCTACCGCGGAACTGTACTATCGACCTCCAACGTAATTTCCATAAAATTCGAAAAAAGTTTATAGTTTCGGCTAAGTCGTCGTCAATGTTTGGGTCCGGCTAGGGTGGGGGGAGTCGGGGGAGTCGGTCCAGCCAGTTTTACCGTTTTTTGTTGCAGAGGTTGGCAGCCCTGGTAAACAGAAGGTTGGGGGTCTATAGTAGATTTTAGCCAGAAGGCCTATGTTTGACTCGATAGCGGCACCGGAATATCTGTTTTAGGCCTTAAGTTTCCT
>NW_026267441.1:8736-9947 GCF_000697945.3 Frankliniella occidentalis | reverse complement strand
GTCTTTTCTTGACGTTGTGATTTACAAGGCGGAAGTATGAGGGGATGTTGAGGGGTGGGGGAGAGGGTAGGCATTTGTTCCTTGCATCAATGTGAGATTCATGTGGATGGGGACTGCCACCTCAGGGCCAATCTAGGTTTTTGCAGCGCTGAGATCGAAGGGGTTGATGTAACAAGGGCAGTGGTCGAGAGAGTGGTAGGGTGGAAGTAGGGGCGGGGGAAGGGAAGGCGGGGATGGTAGGCAAGGGTTAAAAGCCCTATGTTTGCTTTAGAACTTCTCACGTAGCACTTTTCTTTTTGGCCCGCCCTTCTGCTTTGAAAAGGCTATCCAGCGGGCTTATGCAAACGACCTCGTGTCTGTCTGTGTGTCTGTCTGTCTGTCTGTCTGTGTGCCTGTCTGTTCCACTAGAAGGAGATGTGCTAAGGACTTGAAATTTTCAGGGTATCTTAAGGTCCACTTCTAGAGAACGAAACGCCTACGGCAAATCCTGGCAACAGGTGTGAATGGGGGTATCCAAGGTTCAAAAATTCTTCGAAAAAGTAATTTTTATTATGTTCCCCTAAGGGGTAACTCGTCAAAGTAAAGTACTCTGGGTGAATATTTCGTCCGTTTTACTCTATCTCTAACCGTTTAGGCGCTAGAGGGTCTTTTTTGACAAAAATAAGCTCAAAATTGCCATAGTGAAAAATAAGTTGTAGTAAAAGGCCTAAAAACCGCAAAATAGAAAGGAAACTCTTCCCCCACCTCAAAAAACGTTTTCTAAGCAGAAGGGTGGGTTGTAGTCATGGTGCTTCACCATTACAAACCTTTTCTCGAGTCTTTAGGGCAAACTCAAAGACGACGGGTTTAAGCGGGGCGAAAGCCCGCTACATCATTAAGTCATGTTTTTCAGCAAATCGCGTGACATTGACTGGTGTGTTGTTGATACACGTAACCCTCCTGTCGAATCATCATTTTCTAATGATCCACTTTGTGCTAATTTCCTGTGCACTAATGCATTGATGATTTTTTTTTCCAGGTCAGAGCCGCGATTGCGTCTGCAGAAAATCCTATGCAATCCAAGTGTAACCAAGTAGACACCGTTCTCTCCAGCCGTCTTCTCATGGTTAACATCTGACTGGTTTTGTGATTCGGTGAGTACATGCTTAAGCCCCCTTCCCCTCCTCACTTTCCCCTCTTTAGTATTCAATTTTGATAAGAGATCCAGTATG
>NW_026267441.1:5212-6500 GCF_000697945.3 Frankliniella occidentalis | reverse complement strand
AGGTGTTTGTAGCGCTGAGTTCGAAGGGGTTGATGTAACAAGGGCAGTGGTCGAGAGGAGTGGTAGGTTGGGAGAAGGGGCGGCGGGAAGGGAAGGCGGGGAAGGTAGGCAAAGGGGGAAAATCCCCTATTTTTCCTTTAGAACTTCTCACGTAGCACTTTTCTTTTGTCATTTAATCTGGTAGTACAAACCCTTTTTTTCTGCCATGCAACTTATAAACCACTTATTTAAATTTTTAGTAATCTGTTAGGGGTTAATGGAGTCAACGCTTCAGTTATTTCGTTCTTCCAATTGTTTGATTTCAATCTCCTTTTAATAGTATCGAAGAGGCTTGTCGTAACAGGGGGTGCGTGGCGAGTATGATCAGTGAGCTGAGTCGCTTCAGTTTGTGGGCAGTGTTTGTACCGCTGTGAAGGGTTCGCTCTCTCTGTGCGTCGCTGCTGCTCCTTCTTCAGGGTTGGTCTCGTTAATTAACGTGTTAACGGCGTTACGACGTTACGTTAAAATTTCTAGTAACGTTAACGTAACGCGTTATTCTCGAGTAGAGTCTGTAACGTTAACGCGTTACGTTATCAGGGACCGGTAACGCCATAACGCCGTTAACGTTAAAACGGGTTTCATGAAAGCCGAATAATAGGCGTTCACCTAGCAAGTGCGCCCAGGAGTCCTAACTACAAAATGCAACTCGAGCGTAATGGCTATGGCATATGGCACATTATACCATACAGTAAAGGTTACTAATACATTTTTTCACGTTTTCGTTTGTGTTAAAATGATTTAAAATAAAATGTTTTTATTTTACAAGAAACTATTTATTGCTTGTCTCGAAAGTTTACAGTAAAGTAACAAGATTTTCAGCATTTTTGGCAATTTTTAGCATCTTCCTCCGCGATTTTTAGCTTTTTCACAAATTAGGGACTTAACGTAACGTTAACGACGTTTTAACGTAACGTAGCGCGTTAATTTTTCTTCCACACGGTTAACGTAACGCGTTACGTTAACGTAATTTACAAATTAACGTAACGTAACGCGTTAACTTTTTATGTTAACGAGACCAACCCTGTCCTTCTTTGAGGTCGAGCATGCACATGCGATGTCCTGTAACTGCTGCACCCTCACTGTGATTACTCGCTGTGCCTTCATTGTTACGTTTCAAGTCAGTTGGCAGATTATAAATATTTGTAGTGTGTTGATGCCTTATGTCATCAACCAGTGCACTCCATATCAGTTACTGTGTTAAGTCTGGGTTTGATTTGTTGCGAGGCAGAAGACTAGGTTTTGCTCACGG
>NW_026267441.1:3231-3537 GCF_000697945.3 Frankliniella occidentalis | reverse complement strand
CTTGTAATTTAACAATTTTGAATTGTAATTTTACAACCCACATCATGGCAACTGTTCCCGTTACTTTTACTAATATCTATCACACTGTCTAAATACCACCAGTGTCATAGTTATTTAAATGTCTTTGCTTGACGTTGTTAAATCGGTGCTTGAAATGTCGAGCACTGATTTCCAAAGCGGAGGTATGAGGGGATGTTGGAAGGGGGGTGGGGGGAGAAGGAGAGAGTAGGCATTTGATCCTAGCATCAATGTGAGATTCGTGTGGATGGGGACTGCCGACTCATGGCCTATCTAGGTGTTTGTAGC
>NW_026267441.1:2058-3181 GCF_000697945.3 Frankliniella occidentalis | reverse complement strand
GAACCTGAAACGCGTACCTCTGTTAAACTCATTTAATTTTTATGGCTTCGACCCGCAGGGGTGGGTGGGGGGCGTAGGAAGAAGAGCGTGATGGGATAGTTTGGGAGGGAAATTCGACCATGATATATGTATCCTCGTAGGTTATTCTTTTTCTGTTGGGGTACATTTATCGCAGTGCCTCATACGCGTTCCTGGTAGGCGTGTCTTATATCAGGGAGAAGGAGGGGTGTCGCAATGGCCTAGGCTGGGCGTGCGTGCGCGCGCTCGCTCTATGCTGGCACGGACTTGCTACCCCCACTTCTTCGCCCGTGCATCTCGTCTGGCAGCTGCTGGGCGGCAGCAAGTGAGAATGGGGGTCAGTTCGAGCTGGCGCGAAGAGTGCGGGGCGGCGCCGAGTGTTATGAGAATCGTCACTGGTTGAACACCTTGGATTGGTGATTTGGAAATTGGCGCCTATTCCGTTTAGCGTTTTATGTTGATTCGAACGATACTAAATGCATGCGTCCACAAGGTCTAGTGAACGAGTCTATATAGTATAGGCCTCTAACATAATGCTGCCAAGCGCCGCCCTGTTGGAGGCCTACAAACTCCGTCACAAAACCTTTTGTACAAATGCGTTTAGTTCGTATCGTACGAATCAGCATAAAAAGACGACAATTTCCAAATCACGAATTCAAGGCGTTCAACTAGCGACGATTTTCCTAACGCTCAGCCCCGCCTCGCCCTCCTTGCGCCGGCTCGAGCTGGCCCCCACTCACGCTTGCTGCTGCCTGGCCGCTGCCGGCCGCTGCCGGCCGAGACGCACGGGCGAGGAAGAAGAGGTAGGCAGTCCGTGCCAGCATAGAGCGCGCCCAGCGTAGGCCAATGCGACTCCGCTCCACCTACCCGCTTCTATTTTGATGAATATCTGACAGAAGAAGAAGAGGTGGGGGGATGTAAAGAGAAGAGATATGTTTTAGCGGTAGTGTGCTAATCTCACTATTAACCCATGTTCATAAGTGTCGTATTCTTGTTACTCTTTTGCTTCTAGCTCGTGGGTGTAGTGATGAGATCGTAATGCTTTTTGACGTCGGTATGTGATATTCGAAATTTTTCACTCGAAAGATAAATGGAAGGGAATTGT
>NW_026267441.1:0-1114 GCF_000697945.3 Frankliniella occidentalis | reverse complement strand
CGTACAGACAAACAGACACACAGACAGACAAACAGACGCGAAACTTTTTGATCATCAGTGGAGTAATAGGCTTCGCTAATCGCTCAGCCAAAAATCGAAAACCACAGGTCCCTAAAATGACGTTTTTAAAAATGTTTTTTTAATGTTTCCTAAGGGGTAACTCATCAAAGTAGAGCCCTTTGGGCGAAAATTTCATCTGTCTGGCTCTATCTCTAACCGTTGAGGCGCTAAAAGGTGTTTTTGACGAAAATAAGCGAAAATATGTACAACCCTGCATGCTTAGTCAAAGTGACGGGCCGTTGACGGGCACTGTGTACCCGACTCGGGTGTCTGCGCCGCAGGCCTAGGTAGATGTATGCCAGGCGCGTCGCAGCGTAACAGTGTTTCGTGAGATATCGCAAAGCCTGTTACACGAGACGTGGTCTGGCGTACATCTACCTAGTTTTTGATGATCAACTCACAGACATGATGTTGTCTCCTCCACGCCATGTCTATCACAACTTAGGTTGTGAACTGGATGAGGATGATTCAACGTCTCAGCTTAACCTTTCGCCCTTTGTTCTCTTCAACAAGCAGGCCCGCCCTTCCGCCAAACGAAGTTGCCAGCTCCGCTTCGCTCCGCTGGCAACTCCGTTCGGCAGGGGCCGGGCCTGCTTGGCCTGCCGGCGGCGATGGTCGGGCCTGCGGCCCGACCGTTTCTGTCACACGATTTGCTGAAGAACATGATCGAATGATGTAGCGGGCCTTCGGCCCGCTTCAACCAGTTGCCTTTGAGTTTGCCCCAAAGACTCGAGAAAGGGATGTAACGGTGAAGCACCGCGACTACAACCCACCCTTCTGCTTAGAAAACGGTTTTCGCGGGTGGGGAGGGAGTTTCCTTTCTATTTTGCGGTTTTTATGCCTTTTTCTACAACGTACTGATCACTATGGCAATTTTTAGCTTATTTTCGTCAAAAAAGACCACCTAGCGCCTAAACGGTTAGAGATAGAGCCAAACGGACGACATTTTCGAACAAAGGGCTCTACTTTGACGAGTTACCGCTTAGGGGCTCATAAAAAATAATATTTTTTTCTGACTTTTTTGACCTACCCCCTTTTCTTTGATACCCCCTTT
>NW_026267440.1:264092-267672 GCF_000697945.3 Frankliniella occidentalis | reverse complement strand
TAGGCGGTCTTGAGGTTGTATATCTGATCTATGATACTTCCGTCGATATGAAGATAATTATAGATCATCTGCCACCAGTCTATGACGTCTAGGTCAATCCTGTACAATTTAAAATAAAAATCGATAGATAAGAAAGTTAGAGTTTTAATCTCATATCACAGAAAGATAATTATCTTAATTATATATAATCTGAATCAATTATACAATTAAGTTTAAGTTTACATTACTTTCCTTTTGACTTTCAGCACTGGGGGATATTGGGCTGCTAAGATGTCCTCTCATTAGTTTCAGTGGACTTACAAGTGCAGTAACAGTACTTTCAGAGTCCTATAAAATTTCAAACCCAGAATAGATACTGCACTGAAGAGAGGATAATTTAAAATAACATATGAAGACTATCCCAGTATACCTTATCACTTTCAATTGTAGAAGTAGTTCTTGTGGATGATAAATCTGGTGACTTACTAGGTGGGAGACTTCTTATTTTAATTCGATTTACAGTTGCACTAAAAATTTCCTTAGAATCCTGAAATATAGTGAAATCAACATATTTAATGAAAAGTCAGGTGTTTACAAGTTTACAGTTATGAAATACATATATTATTACCTGGTCAAAGCAATGATCAATTTTAAGTGGCTGCAAGAATAAGATATTGTTTCTTAAGTTTATTTCCTATGCACTAGTACCAAAACCCTCCACAGAACTAAGCAATGCTCATGTAAACAGCTCAATCAAAATAATTCCAGAATCACACAGCTAGATACATAACACAAATATTTCACAAAAGCAAATTGTATGCAACATGTCGCCCTACAAAATTTAGTAATTTACAGAAGCACCCACCTTTGCTAGTTCTTCATCATCTGGTGTGCATTGTTCACGGATTTTACTTTTTGGTGCAGGAAGTGTTACCTGTTTACCAAACAGTTTCCTGGGATACTTTTTTTGAGGACTGCACCCAGTACTCTTGAAGCAGAACTTCTTCTGGAATGGGCTTCTCCGGGTTGGGGTGTTTGGGGCAGTCCTCTTTGAGTATGCGGGCTGCAATTAAAATCAAATTATTGAATGCACATCATGAATCATTATTTCAATTATTAAAAGAAAGATGACAGATCTTTACCTGTGTACTTTCAACAAGTTGGTAAAATGCTACATACATCCCTTCCATCACTTCCCCAGACTCCAAACCACCGTAATTATCTGTGACCTGCTCACACATTACAGTGATTTACAATAAAGATGATTGAGAGTTTCTGCAATCCTAATGAGTTATTAATTTAGAGAACACTCACTTCAGCATCATTGAAGAGAGTACACTTTCCACCATGACAAAGTGTCACACACTTGTAGTGGCCACCGTCTGCTGAATTGCCAAGATGAATGATTCCACTGATAAATTTGTACATGGCATTTTTTACATTTAGCAGAATGTCAACACTAATCCTATCATTAATTTTCTTTCCATCTTTGTTAAACCTAAGGTGAACATAAAACATGATAAATAAATGTTGGGCTGACTTACACATTAAAAGAAACATAAACTATATTGTTCCTACCTTTGTAAAGCAATTCTTAACACTTTTGGTAGTGTGACAATTTCTTCAGATCTTGTGCATGAGGAATTTACACAACCATTACCACATTTATAATCATCTACCTTTACAGCAACAGAAAAATATTTCTGTACAGCCTCTTGGATACTTCTCTCACGACAGGACACAAACAGAAATGATTGTGGTTGATAAGTTACAGAATTGTAATCACATTTTGTGCATTCATCTGTAACCAGAGAAACAAAGTTTTGGTTAGGACGTCAGTTATTGTGTTAAGTCATAGGACAGATTGACACATAAAAAAATGGTAAATGTTAATGGAAGAACACTGCAGCTATTGACACATTCACATTACACATTGAGTTTAAAAAGGTCAATCCTTCAGTGCTTTGGTCTTACATCTAGCTTTGCTCCAGAAACCAAATATTTGACCCACAGCTGTAGTTTGTTTGGAATAAAAATCAAGTCTGTGAAGAAAGAAGATGATATAATCAGTGCAGTATCAAGTTGATCAAGTTGCATTTGTGGCTATCAAAATAAACTTACTCATCAGCAAATTTCTTCCCATGCCTGAGAAGCAATTCATTTTCTAGGTAACCATGGAGCAAGCTAATAAATTCATGAACATCTTGTTCTTTACCTGACATCATGGTTCCCAAAGTAATGGCTGTAAAGTAGTAAACCAACAATACAAACTTCCAAACCTAATGTACAAAATGAGAACTGAATGGAGTCAAAACGGAAATGACTGGATTACATACTAGAGAGAAGACTCTTCATAACGAGTGGTTTGGCTGGAAGATTCTGTCGCATACTGCATAGAGTCCGATAAAGTTGGCAGGTGACACAAAGGAAGAGTGAGCGACAGGAACGCCTATGCTCTTCATCTCGTTCTAAGAACTCAACAAAACTCGAGGTATGGAACAAAGCCTTGAATATAAATTAAAGTTAGTAGAAAATTAAAAAAATTGGCACAAGCTTTTGAATAATCAACAAATACTAATACCTGAAGTGCGCTGTTAAGGAAACATGTATTTCCTAAATTTGTGAGGCCACAATGAACATGTGTCGTGTTCCCCCAGGACAAGGAAATACTCTTCGTATAGATTATTTTCATGGGACATGGTGGTTGAGTATTGTTCCAAACCTGCCACAAGTATAAAAGTTTAAAAATAGTGGAATAAAATGAGGCTTAAACAAAGAGAGCAATATCAATACTTACCATAGTTGTGGAAGTGCTCGAAGCACTGGACGACAAGCCAAAGAAGTGGCCTGCAATATAAAATTATTGTCACCCACGAAAATAAAAAGTGTTAAAGGAATGTTTTACTTAAGAACAGTTCAAAACTGGAGAATGGCTTGAGGTTATGGTTCACCTCTTTACACCTTTACATCGTATTTCCGACGAG
Source organism: Frankliniella occidentalis (assembly GCF_000697945.3). Taxonomy (NCBI): domain Eukaryota; kingdom Metazoa; phylum Arthropoda; class Insecta; order Thysanoptera; family Thripidae; genus Frankliniella; species Frankliniella occidentalis. The sequence continues at coordinate 264,709 of NW_026267440.1, read as the reverse complement.
GATTAACAAAATCATGACATTTCCTAATTTCTATAATGTTATTTTACCATGGATCACATTTTCATAAAATGTCAGTACTATTTACTGCATTAATACCTTGCACGAAATTGTCTGAGCGCCGGCTACTTGTATTTTTTATCTCGATCTCGCGCGCGATCGTCATCTGTCCGGTGGGCGGAGCAGGAGCGGAGGGGAGCGAGCTGCTGGGTGGTGGGGGTAGCGCTGGGCGGCCGGGTGGGGGAGCGGCCGCCCGGCCGCGGCCCGTCGGGCGGAGTGGGGGAGCGCCTCCGCTCATTTCCACCGTCCGGTTTTGTTCTTCTTACTTCCGCTCCGCGCTCCATTGGAATACCCTATACAGCGAGTAGGGGTAGGTGGGGACCATTGGGACGGATTTTTTGTTTTTGCTCTAGATTGGAAACCGCCCACACGGAAAATAGACATCTATAGATGATGGTAGATGGTCTACCGTTCGTCTATTCGGTCTAGAGACAACTATAGACATCTATAGACATCAATAGAGCATCTAAAATACGTACAAATTGTCTATATCTACTGATAGATATACCGTAGACATCGATAGGCGGTCTTGAGGTTGTATATCTGATCTATGATACTTC
>NW_026267440.1:263479-264042 GCF_000697945.3 Frankliniella occidentalis | reverse complement strand
GCCCGTCGGGCGGAGTGGGGGAGCGCCTCCGCTCATTTCCACCGTCCGGTTTTGTTCTTCTTACTTCCGCTCCGCGCTCCATTGGAATACCCTATCCATTCTCGAGTTATCGTGCGGACAGACAAACAAACAAACACACACACTAACACACAAACAGAATGAAACTTTTTCGGTCAGTGGAGTAATGGGCTTCGCTAATCGCTCAGCCAAAAAGATCAAAAGATGATGTCAATTCTTCAAACTTCCGCCAGCTTGTGTACCATGTTAAGTAAAAAAATATCTGAAAACAAGACATATTTTGCAACCTGTGGTTTTGGAAAATCGGGTCTGCGCGAGAGACATTTCCCTCCCCCCAGCATTTGGAAGCTCCTCTGCTCTCCTCCTGCAGATGAAGAACCACCATGAGAGCTTAGTCAACCTCTTTTTGACCATCAAAATGCAGTCATGTTTCCTTTCTTTTTCACCCTGTGTTTCCTATGGATCCTGGTAGATCCTTGTAAATGGTTTTGTATCTCCCACGTTGTCTGTGGTGTTACCCTCATGAATGCGAGTGCTTTTCTCTC
>NW_026267440.1:262637-263429 GCF_000697945.3 Frankliniella occidentalis | reverse complement strand
TATAGATCATCTGCCACCAGTCTATGACGTCTAGGTCTACCTGTAATGCAACGGATACGTCTAGTAGATATCTTTGCTACGTCTTAAAGGTCTACGTCTTAAAACCAGTAAGTTCTAGACGTCTATTGACTATCTTCCTACTATCTACCAAAAGACACTAAGGTCTAGCAAACTCTCCGAGTCATTTCTCATGCACCGTATAGAAGTAGACAATCTATAGATATGCGTAGCCGTCTAGTCATCTCTGTAGAAAGATACCATCTTCCAACACAGCTCCTCCTAGAAGCAACCGACGGGTGAGGGGTAGCGTTCGCGCTCTCGACCCCAAAGGTTGAGGGTTCTAATCCCAGCACTGGTGGTAGATTCGAACGTCCAAAGATAACCAAGGAGAACACAGAGCCATGAGGGAGTAGTCAGTTCGCTCGCGAACAGTTATAATTTTTAAATTTTGTCGTAAAATACTTGTCAGTAGATATCTATTCAACATCGACAAAAAGACGTCTAATAGATGTTGTAAATGTGGACAATCGATCAATTATAGACGTCTAGTGGTAGACACGATTAAACGTCTTATAGACCCTTGGGGGTCTAGAGAAAGATGCATATTAGACATCTAATAGACGTCTTTTTTCCGTGTGGGCGTGTGAGTTAGATTGATCGATTTTGGCCCAGTCTGTATATTGAAGTGTTGTCTATCGTAAATGAGAGCCCTCAGATGTCGTTTCGCTAAGTCTTTGTCAGCAGATGATTGTTTCCAAAGTGTGTTGCTTGTCCCAATGTTCCCGGGTACGG
>NW_026267440.1:258476-262587 GCF_000697945.3 Frankliniella occidentalis | reverse complement strand
GTAAATGAGAGCCCTCAGATGTCGTTTCGCTAAGTCTTTGTCAGCAGATGATTGTTTCCAAAGTGTGTTGCTTGTCCCAATGTTCCCGGGTACGGGGTACAATGGGACACTCATAAGAAACCATGGAATGGGGTACATTGGGACAGAAAAAATTTGACTTATGACTGCACAACATCCATACTGTGTTGCGGTCTAGAACTCTATAGAACCATGATTGGTGTCAGTGTATTGCAAAATAAGACTATTTTAGAATTTTTAAAGTGTCGCATCGGACACTTCTCTAGTGAGCTGTCCCAATGTGTACCTATCGCTCTTATCGCGTTTTAGTCCTTTCCTTTTCGGTATTTTGGAATTCAACTCAAAACCCAACGCTGGTAATTGTGTCGTAAGAAACTACCTATCGGTGAGTCACCTTGCCGATTTTCTATTGCAAATTATTAAACGCACAGAATGGGAAACTGATCCGAAACGTCACCTTGGTTTTCACCACTTTTGGAGCTTATTTTCGTTTGCCATTTTCTGTTGTTTAAACCTGTTCAGCCAGCCCCCAATCATTAATGCCACCACGAAGAACTCTTAAGTGCGAAACGTGGCAAATTTTTTCAACATCTGAATACTGTTAGAAATAGATGATATCGCCTCTGTCCCATTGTACCCCGTGTCCCACTGTACCCCACCTTCCCTAGGCATGCCGGCTCACTGCAGAGCTCTCATATATATAGCCCATTTTCTCACAAACCTACTTGCAGTAATATGTTCATAAATTCTACGTCACAACAACAACAACGATATATAAACAAAAACAGCCTTGTAGTCATTTTTCTTTAATTCATAAAATATTGCTCGAAACTGTACAATAGGAAATTTTCTTAACTACGGGTCCGTTTATGGTTAACAAGAATTGTTAACGTTTTTTTAAATTCTTTAGGAAAGCAGAAGGGTGGGGTGTAGTCACGGTGTTGCCCCGTTACAGTCTTTTGTCATGTCCAAGGAGCTTTTTCTAGGGCCGCAGGTCTCCCACCGTAACAGTTTGTCACAGCATTAAGGACATTTACTGGCAAAGTTCTACCAAGTCTTTTATTTGGAGTGCACAGAATCCCAGATTTACCCACAAGACTTTTCGTTTTAACCACTAGCCTCCGAGACACATCAAAATGTTCTCAATTTTTTTTTTCAATAGGCATGGAAGCAGGCAGAACACTCAATGCACGTATCTTATCAGCATTCTTTGGAGCAGTTACAAAATAATTTTGGAGCTTAAAGTTTCTTGTGAGTCAGCAGTGTCACCAGCAGCATCAGCACCAGAACTCAAAATTATAGAACTTTGAGATGACACAAGAGGGATCGCAGATCGGTATCCAGATTTCAGATTCTGATAAACTTCTTTCCTACAAGTCACACACAGTTTTTCACCAGGGATTAAGTTGAGTCCAACACCCTGGCCTTTTTAGCCGGCTCTTTTGCTTAAAAGCTATGCAGCAGCCCGTAGTGGCTGAGCTTTAGTCGTTAGTATGCTAAAATTCTCAAATGAAACGGTTAAAGGAATATAGTAATAGTAATGTACAGATGGAAGGCCAGGGAAGAACAGGAAAGGGACTAAAATAAAACAAGCAGGCCCGCCCTTGCTTGGCCTGCCGGCGGCGATGGTCGGGCCTGCGGCCCGACCATTTCAGTCACGCGGTTAGATGACGAACATGATTGAATAATCTAGCGGGCCTTCGGCCCGCTTAAACCCGTCGTCTTTGAGTTTGCCCCAAAGACTCGAGAAAGGGATGTAACGGCGAAGCACCGCGACTAAACCCCACCCTTCTGCTTAGAAAACGTTTTTTGGGGTGGGGTAGGGGAGTTTCCTCCGTCTTTTGTGGTTTTTAGGCCTTTTTCTACACCTAATTGTTCACCACAGCAATTTTTAGCTTATTTTCGTCTAAAAAGACCCTCCAGCGCCCAAACGGTGAGAGATAGAGCAAAACGGACAAAATTTTTGTCTTAAGGGCTTTACTTTCACAAGTTACCCCTCAAGAGACCATCCAATATTTTCTAAAATTAATGTATTACTTTTTGGGCCACTTTCGTGAGAGAAACTCCCCCTAGCGCCCAAACGGTGGGAGATAGACCGAAACGAATGACATTTTAGTCCGAAGGACTCTACTTGCACGAGTTTACCCTTAGAGGATCATTAAAAAAAAAAATCTAACTTCTCTGGCCCTTTCTGTTTTCTTCGATACCCCCATTCAGACCGTTACGGGTAGCTGGCAGGATTTGCCGTAGGCGTTTTGTTTTGTGGAAGTGAACCTTGAGATTCCCTAAAAATTTGAAGTCTCTAACACATCTCCTTCTTGTGGGACAGACACACAGACACGAGGTCGTTTGCATAAGCCCGCTGGATAGAATTTTCAAAGAAGAAGGTCTACTCTTAGAGAACGAAACGCCACCGGCAAATCCTGGCAACCACCCCTAAGGGTGTCAATGGGGGTATCCAAGGTTCAAAACTTTCCTGAAAATGTATTTGTTTTTGTTCTCCGAAGGGGTAACTCGTCAAAGAAGATCCCTCTGCACGAAACTTTCGGCCGTTTTCCTCTACCTCTAACCGCTTAGGCGCTAGAGGGTCTTTTGACGGAAATAAGCTAAAAATTACCATAGTGAAAAAAAGTTGTAGAAAAAGGCCTAAAAACCGAAAAATAGGAAAGGAACTCTCCCCCACCCCCACAAAACGTTTTCCAAGCAGAAGGGTGGGTTGTAGTCGCGGTGCTTCACCGTTCCATCCCTTTCTCGTGTCTACGGGGCAAACTCAACGACGACGGGTTTAAGCGAGCCGAAGGCCCGCTACATCATTCGATCATGATCTTCAGCAAATCGCATGACAGAAATGGTCGGGCCGCAGGCCCGACAATCGCCACTGGCAGGCCAGGCAGGCCAGGCCCTTGCCGAATGGAGTTGCCGGCGGAGCGAAGCGGAGCTGGCAACATCGTCTGGCGGAAGGACAGGCCTGCTTGTTTAAATAACATTAACAGACGGCGCCGCGCCGATGGGCATGCCATCATTCACCAGGTTCAAATATTCTCACTCGCACGGGAACAGCCGATCGGATCGTCGGCGACAGTACGGAAAATCGCGCAGCATGCTAAGATATTATTTATAATAGTTTTGCATTTTCTATAATATTTCACTATTTAACTGAAAATGTTATTAAACAAGCAGGCCCGCCCTTCCGCCAAACGGAGTTGCCAGCTCCCTTTCGCTGCGCCGGCAACTCCGTTCGGCGGAAGGGCGGGCCTGCTTGGCCTGCCGGTGGCGGCGATGAACTGGCCTCCGGCCCGACTATTTTAGTCTCGCGATTTGCTGAAGTGCATAATCAAATAAATAATGTGACCGTTAAATCACTTTACATACTTGTGTAAACTAAAGCGTCCGGTGGGGGGCCTGCGGCCCTAGAAATTTGCTCCTTGGACATATCAAAAGACTGTAACGGGGTAACACCGTGACTACACCCCACACTTCTGCATTGCTTACAAGAAATGAACCCACGCAGTTCCTAGATTTTGTAATGTATGTCAAACAGTCTTAAAACTTGACTTTTTGCCATTGTTATCAATGTATGAACCTCTAGGGCCAGAACAGTGAAAGATACGGCAAATCCGAGGGCACGTCCTGATTTAGAATGTGTTGTTTTGGGGGGGGGGGTAGTTCCTCTGACATTTTACAATTGGACGCCTCCTTCTCCGTCTTTATGGGCAACGTGGTCATTTTCGCCGTATTTTCGTCGAACAAAGCACTCTAGCGCCCAAACGGTGCAAGATAGAGTCAAACGAACCTACTTCTTGGACCAACCCCTATTTCTTCTTCACCCCGTTTCACCCCCCTAGGGGTGTTTGGCAGGCCTTCAAAATTTCGTCCGTTTGGCTCTATATTGTACCGTTTAGGTGCTAGAGGGCATTTCTTGACAAAAATGATGTGAAAATGATCAAATGGTCGATTAAATCGTTAAGACTTCATTTCGGAAAATTGTATATACACCCCTATAACCCCGTCTCGGGCCTAGCTTAAGGTGCGCCAGGCGCGTCGCAGCGTAACAGTGTTTTTTGAGATATCGCGAAGCCTGTTACGCGAGACG
>NW_026267440.1:244411-257108 GCF_000697945.3 Frankliniella occidentalis | reverse complement strand
GACAGACAGACAGACAGACAGACAGACGAACACAGAGGCGATGGCATAAGCCCGCTTATATAGCTTTTAAGCAAAAGAGCGGGCTAAAAACGGCTGAGAGAAACGGCAGAAAACTTCAATAGAAATCACCTTAGGAGGAGACACCCAACAACCTGAAAACAGAGGAGCATTAGTCAACAGAACATCACTTACAAAAACATTATTTTAAGAATGTATACTTACCACATTATTTGCTTTCCGCCGGAGGGTTAAAATTAAGGTTTACAACTTTGGTAAACCCCCCTTTTATGCCGTTTACTTTTTTTTCATAGATGCAGCCTTTTTGGTTATACTTGACAATTTATCTACGAATTTTGTTTTCAACGCTGCTGACATTTGGTTGAAAAGCTAATCTATTTCAGCCAGCTCCTTTTCAAAGCTGAGGGCTTTATCAATGGCACGTTTTAGGCTCATGGCCTCTGACTCGAGGAAAACTTGGTGAACTTTATCTAAATAAGTCTCATTTAGCTTTGTCTTTACTACGTTTTGACATTCAAACAGAGCGTTTTTGCATTCGCTCATTACACTGGAATTCATTTCGGATTCTTCCAAACTAAAACAAAGCATTCCGGTAAAGCTCAAATCCAGAAGAACTTGAGGACCAAGAAAACGGAAGTCACCATGTAAAAGAATAGCGATTTCCGTTTTCTTCTTCCCTGCATTCTTCTGCATTTCAGCTTTACCGGAATCCATTATTGAATACTGTTTTCGAAAAGTGCTTCCTCTTTCCTTGCATCCTTGAAGGCGGTTGATGACGGCTAAACCACGCTTCTCCGCTGTTGCTAACTTCGACCAAGCCTTTATTGGGTCTTAAACATTATCGTTCTCTTTAATCAAATATTCTAAATGTGCCGCGAATTTGGCCTCTTGGCTCAGGGTCGACTGAGTTTCTTGGGTTGAACATACCCCTAATTCTTTGGAATTCTGAACCTTACTTTAGCAACTTAACGTCTTCTGTTGTTTGTAATAGCAAAAAATCAGAGACCTCCTCGTCATCTTCAAACAAATCCTGTCTCGAAGACGCCACTGGGATACTACCATTATTGTGTGTAGACTGATCTGGTGACACTAACTCTTCTGACTTCCTGTCATCCTTGGTCTTGTCATTGCCCGTGTAAAACTTTATACCACTATTTTGTCGAAAATTCGTCTCCCATGAGAGACGAAACAGAAACATTATTAAAGTGAAGAAGATACGACATGGAAACGAAATGACACTCAATAAACCATTCCGGTAAAGCTAAAATGTAGATGAATGCGGGGAAGAAGAAAACGGAAATCGCTATGCTTTAACATGGTAACTTCTGTTTTCTTCTTCCCCGTATTCTTCTGCATTTCAGCTTTACCGGAATGCTTTATTGGCAACAGAGAGGTCGTCTCCGTCTGGGCGCTGATCTATCGCCAACTCATCGCTGTTCCATCGCGTCTTCGTCTCCTGCGATGGAAGGGCGACGAAGCATCGCGTTCATGACGAGCCTCACTCTTATCTATACATAGAGATGGAGATGGCCGAGTGAGCTAGGAGCTCACTTACCAGCTCGATGTCGGGAGTTCAATCCCCGGTAACATCCCAAAAATTCTCTCTTTCCCCTATCTCACCTCCCATCCGTCTCTTATTCGTGTCTGTCGCGTTTCAGTTTCGTCTCCGTTTCGTTGCTTCCAAGCGCACTGGACGACGAGTACGCGATAGAACGGCGATGAGTTGGCGATAGATCAGCGACCAGACGGAGACGAACTTCTGTCGCCAATCGACTGTTATTTCGTCGAAATTTCGTCTCTATGTCGTATCGTTTTCAAACCAATTTCGTTTCTGTTTTGTCTCTCACAGGAGACGAGTGTTAGACGAAAAAGCGGTATATTTTTTCACGGGTGGTCTTGTCCTTGGTCTTTGACTTTTTCTTAGGCTTCCTGGGCTACCTTCGCTTACGCCCTTCCCTATCCTGTAAGTTAAAAAACTAGGTAGATGTACGCCAGACCACGTCTCGCATAACAGGCTTCGCGATATCTCACGAAACACTGTTACGCTGCGACGCGCCTGGCATACATCTACCTAGGACCTGACACCCGAGTCGGGTCAAAGTCGTAAGTAGGCATTTGGCCTCCAAAGTCAAAAATTTTGTTCCGCGGGGTTTTATTGTAACGAGTTACCTTACCGGAGACCAACAACTATCTGAAAAAACATAGAAATGTTTTGCGGTCATTTTCGTGTAGAAAACTCCCTCTGGTGCTTAAACGGTTGAAGATAGAGCCAATTTGACGAAATTTTCGTCCGATGAGCCCTACTTTGATATGTTACCCCTTAGGAAACAGTAATAAATTATTTTGAAAAACCTCATTTTGGGGGCCTACAACATTAATGAAATGAGCGATTCGCCTAGTAAGAGGAAGAAAAGAAGATGGTGGCGTAGCGTAGCGCGGACCCACAACAAAGCAGAAAGCTGAATCGTAAAATTGCGTTAATATTCCAAATAATGTCTTTCAAATCACTTTTAAATCTGTTCTAGCGTACAATCAAATGAAATATATCCGATAACAGCTCCAAAGCCTCTATTTGGAAGGGTTTCGCGACCAGGTTATGTCGCTTTGTTGTGGGTCCGCTCTACGCTTCTTTTCTTCTTCATACTAGGCGAATCACTCATTGGCTGAGCGATTAGCGAAGCCTATTACTCCAGTGATAATCAAAAAGTTTCGCGTCTGTCTGTCTGTCTGTCTGTGTGTCTGTGTGTCTGTGTGTCTGTGTGTCTGTGTGTTTGTCTGTGCGCACGATAACTCGAGAACGAATTGAGCTAGCGACCTGGGATTTTCAGGGTCGTTTTGTGTCATAAAAAGACAGATCGAGTTCGAAGAAGAGCATTCTAGCTCGAAAATTGGATTTTTAATAAATCAAAAACCACAGGTCCCCAAAATGAAGTTTTTTCAAAAATATTTTTTTACTATTTCCTAAGGGGTAACTCATCAAAGTAGAGCCCTTTGGACAAAAATTTCGTCCATTTGGCTCTATCTTTAACCGTTTAGGCACCAGAGGGAGTTTTCTACACGAAAATGACCGCAAAACATTTCCATGTTTTTCTCAGATATTTGTTGGTCTCCGGTAGGGTAACTCGTAAAAGTAAAACCCCGAAGAATAAAATTTGTGACTTTTGGGGCCGAGTGCCTACTCACGACATTGGCCCGACTCGGGTGTCAGCGCCGCAGGCCTAGGTAGATGTATGCCAGGCGCGTCGCAGCGTAACAGTGTTTCGTGAGATATCGCGAAGCCTGTTACGCGAGACGTGGTCTGGCGTACATCTACCTAGTTCTATCTTATAACGTATTCAGATCCCTACATATTGTAGTTGTGACGTTCACTAAAAATAATAATACTACTGTATTACTACTTGATCACGATATTCATATGTACCTTGTCAGCTAGTGTTTGTTGCTCGTATGTATTTGTCTAATGTTCTAATTATTTTTATTATTTTCTTACAGACGCTCTAACCAGCGCTGTTGAGACAAACCCCAATCCTCCTCTTGTTACTGAACCTGTTGATGTGAATTTAACCCGCCCTGCTGTGACTCGGACAACTTATAGGCTGTGCTGAAAATGATACCAAGATTGGTATGTCTGTTTTAATTTATAACATTAATACAAGTACAATGGTATATTTTAGTATTATTGTGAGCCAGTGTCTATTGTGTGTTTCTACCATATTTTAATATATTTGTCTGTTTCCTTATAGACCCTCCAAGTAAAGCTGCAGGGACAAATCCCGCTGCCCCTGCTGTACCTAAACCCTTGCCTGAGAACTCACTCCGGCCTGCATCCCCGGAACGTTATAGGCTGTGAGTCAAAAGATACCCAGCTTGGTATGTCTGTTTAAATTTATCACATGGATTCAAGTACAAACATTTTTGTAATGTTGCAAAAATGTCTGTTTATATGACTCAAAGAACTCTGCTGAAGTCTTAAGCAAACTACTCATAAACCAAACCATTATTATGATTGTCAGCAGTCACGTGCTTATGTAAAAGATTGTCATTAAATAAACGTTTCAAACTGTGTTTAAGTGCGACCAACTGCCGCCTTGGATTTCTGAATGCTTTTCTGCTCTGGGTGAAAGTTTCTTCAATAAGTTTTCTTTCTTGTTTCATTTCTATTAAACAAATTTCATAATAAATAATAGTATACAATTTTAATGATCTAAATAAGGCTTTAGAAGTATTTCTATAATATTCAATGATTATAGTGTTTAGTTTGAATCTGAGTGAATTATGTATCTAAATATGTGTAAAAAAAATTATGGGAGGTTTTCAAAATAAGCGACATATTTGTGTCTTTTGGCCGTAGAATCGTTATTTTTCCGTCGTTTTCGATGTCGTTTGGCTTATTTGATTCGGGGGAAGGTGGCGAATTAAATTTTAGTACAAAAAAAGGCAATGTCAGTGGTGAAAGTAATCGAAATTCCTTAGGAAGTAGTCAAAATGTAACTTCCGTACTGTCCTCCGCGCTAAAACCTTAACTTCGGACAGCTATATCTTCAAGACTCTTTGTCGGAGAGAAAATCCGGAAGCTCCCACCCGTTTCTCAATGTTTTCTGTGCAACATGTTCGAACCGCTAACTACTGTCGCAAATACACTGGTCAGGGCAGCAGCCCAAAAAATGTCCTCCAGAGTGACGGAAGGGAAGGGGAAATGTTCTGTATGCCTTAATGTCCTTTAACAGTTGAAGATCCGTCCTAGGGGCGACCAAATGGTTTGTAGCCGTAAACCATGGCACTAAGTAGGTGATGACGACAAAAAGGCATACGTCACGAATTTTAGAAAGTAGTGACTGCGCAACTACAAACTGGCCTAAAAACGATAGATGAAATAATTATTGAGTGCGAAGGTATTTTTTGATACGCTGCTTACAGTTATACGAACCTGATATTGCAAACATGTAGATAGACAAACTGAAAATTATTCGTCCCATGAAGCGAGCTGATGTCAAGACCATTGGTGGCCTGAATTTCACTTCACTGGGGGACACTCCCCAATGAATATTTGTACCAGTTGTAGAAAATATTCATAGTCACCACGGATCTGTGATTCCTGCCCCAACAAAGAATCCAACGCAATATAACTTTGTATGCAACACTGAGTAAAAAACAATTCCAGAAATATTACCTGAAGAGTCACACTCAGGAAGCCAGCGATCCGATTGACGGTCTCTCGTGTGAGTACCGATTGGCATTTCGGATCTCTGGAGGCTTGTGTGTACTTCTCTTTGTCGAGGGAGGCTCACTCACTTTCAAAGCGTTTACAAAGCTTTCCAATATCTGGACTGCTAGATTTTTCAATCAATTCGTCAAAATGATGCTTTGGTATAACTTCGGAGGAGTGGTGACGACAAGCCAAGTAAATTAACTGCCTATAAAGAGCGTCTTCTAGGAGTTTCATCGCCCCTATTCTCCAGCCCGTGTTTGAAGACGTTGTGTCAGAACAAACACATTTAACTAAATCGGCAAGACCGTAGGTATTGAGAAGGCTTAAGACGTCGTTGGCGATTTTTTTGCCAGTACCCCCTGGCAATACGTGAGCCCCAAACAGCTGACTTATTCCCTTTCCTGTGCGGACTGAAATCAACAATTAATTACGTGAAAGGTGGTACGTCGTAGAGCACAAAATCGGGGGACAGAATAGGGGGGGGGGGGGGTATTCAAAGTGCAGTTTGAAAACAGGAACTGTTTGAACACCTACCTGTAACGAGGACAGGCTGCCTTTCAATATTCGCCCCCCTGCCAAAAAGTGGTGGCACTTTTTTGCCGTCCATGTGCACAGTGAGGACACCTTCTGGCTTGCGTTTCCGAGCAAGGCTTGCATAGCTGAGCTTTGGACGTCGTATGTCTATTTCCATTGCCTGTGCCAACAGTACGAAAAGCAATTCTATTGGAAATCATGCCACGGTCCACACTGTGCATAAGGAGTAAGGCAAATGCAGAAGGAACTGACCCAAGAGGACGACCTCGACACAGATCCTTTAGAAAATCTCAAGCTCCAGGTGGATTACATAAATCAGCACCATCGACAGGGCAGTGTGTTTGATTTCAGTCAGATTTCCTTTCGAGTGGGATTTGCCACGGATTTGATGATTGAGCACATCTATGCAATGTCCAAGTCCGAGAATCCCCTTGTAGCTGGGTTTGATAGCACAGGTAAGAAACTGTTGCTTACTTTGCTCTTCTGCGAATTAAGGGGAGGCTACACTGAAATGGCCATCTCTATGAATTAAAAGAGAAAATTTGGGGGGAGTGTGATTTTTTTTCCTCAGTATATCATGAAACTTCTGAAAAAAAATAATTATATGGCGTCAGTAAATAAGTCTGTTTCAAAATAAGTGTCTATATATCCTACTTTGCAGAGTGTTCTTGAAACAGATCTCTGCATACTCAATTTGGCCATAGTAGTTTGGGGAAAGTTTTCTGGAATCAGTAAGGACCTAGTAACTTTTTGGGTTAATCACATCTTTAAAATTATGTTTGATTATGTTTTTGACATTTTTGGTCATTAAAAAAAAATTGGATCAAAAATAGTCAAAATTATGGCTTTTTTTCATTATTTTATAATGAAATAGGTAAGAAATATACAATCTTTTGGCCCATTTGTAGAAGGACATTTAAAGCACATCTTCAAAAAATTTCATCTCTATAACTTTTAATCTAATGCGCAGGGAATTTTTGAAGCATAATTGAATAATGTAGTACAAAAACGGGTGCTGATTGCAAATAAAAATCATGTTTAAATGGAGATAGTTAATGCCTTTAATACCATAAACAGTCTTTAATCTGAAGTAAAGATACAAGGGTGATATGCTAAAAATTGCCAAAGTTTCAGTGTAGCCTCCCCTTAAATTACAATTTACAATTTTGACTTTTAATTTGGCCCATCTTTAAACTAGGTAGATGTACGCCAGACCACGTCTCGCGTAACAGGCTTCGCGATATCTCACGAAACACTGTTACGCTGCGACGCTCCTGGCATATATCTACCTAGGCCTGCGGCGCTGACACCCGAGTCGGGTAGTGCAAAAGTGTACACTAAGATACGGGCCTCCGGCCCGTCAACACGGGCCTCCGGCCCGTCAACGGCACGTCACTTTGACTAAGCATGCAGGGTTGTACATTTTTAGCACGCTCTTTTGCTTAAAAGCTATATAAGCGGGCTTGTGCCATCGCCTCTGTGTCTGTCTGTCTGTCTATCTGTCCGTCTGTCCGTTCCCCAAGAAGGACATGAGCTAGAGGTCTGAAATTTTCAGGGTATTATTGTTGTCCTTTCTGGACAACGAAACGATTGGTGCAAATCCTGGCAACCACCCTTGAGTGGGTCTGAGGGGGTAAGAAAGAGATAGGGGTTGGTCCAAGAAGTGGAAAAAAAAATATTTTTTTTAGTGTCTCCTAAGGGGTAACTCGTGAAAGTAGAGTTCTTTGGGGTAAAATTTCGTCTGTTTGGCTCTATCTCTCACCGTTTAGGCGCTAGAGGGAGTTTTTCTGACAAAAGTGGCCCCAAAATAATATATTAAGCTTGAAAAATATTTGATGGTTTCCTAGGGGGTCACTTGTGAAAATAGAGTCCTGTGGGATAAAATTTCGCCCGTTTGGCTCTATCTCTCACCGTTTAGGCGATAGAGGGAGTTTCTCTCACCAAAATGGCCAAAACAGAAATATTTTTATTTTTTCAGAAGTACACTTCTGTCTGAAAAGTATGCGGCCGGTTCAAAATTTTCTTCTAAGCAGAAGAGTGGGCTTATTTTATGGTGGCACATCATTAATAATACGTGTACACTTTCATGCAACAAAAAACACATTTAGTTTTTTGTTGATTAAACACGTTCGGTGTCATTCAGAGTATGCCTGGAAGTATATTTAACTTCTAGGTCTAGTCTTATGTACATTTTCATATGTGTGTTATTGGGTTCATAAGCTAACATCAATAACTTAAAATTTCGGCATAACTTGCATGTATTCTACAAACTTCGGCACACACAGCCAAAGATGTTCAGCGTATGAAAAGAATACTTCGTTTGGTGAGTTTTAATTACGAAGTAGACAGAAAAGGTACCTGGCAAAGAGATGGTTCAAAGCCAGCCGTCACTCTAACGCTTTCAGATAGAAGATGTGTTACACCATAAAAATTCAAACGCCGCCGGCAGGCCAAGCTGGGCCCGCTCCCTGCCGAACCGAGTTGCCGGTGGAGCGAAGCGGAGCTGGCAACTTGGTTTGGCGGAAGAGCGGGCCCAGCTTGTTTCGCTTATTTTCGTCAAAAATACCCTCTAGCGCCTCAACGGTTTGAACTAGAGCAAAACGGAGAAAATTATCGCCCGGAGGGCTCTACTTTGATGAGTTACCCCTTAGGAGACTTTAAAAAAATGTTTTTAAGAAACTTTATTTTGGGGACCTGTGGTTTTTTATTTTTTTAAATCGAATTTTTGAGCTAGAATGCTCTTCTTCGAACTCGATCTGTCTTCTTATGATACAAAACGACCCTGAAAATCCCAGGTCGCTAGCTCAATTCGTTCTCGAGTTATCGTGATGATAGCCAAACAGACAGACAGACAAACAGACAGACGCGAAACCTTTTGATCATCACTGGAGTAATAGGCTTCGCTAATCGCTCAGCCAATCAAAAAATTTCTCTCCTTATTTTTAGGGTCACTTGCTTCTCCTGTTGAATGGGACCCGTGTAAGAAACAGGTGCTTTCATACACACTTGTTCTCAAGCAAAGAAATAAAGCTCCCATGGGAGTGGCTGAATTGATCGGCAATGATCAACATGAATATGAAATTGCAATATTCCTTCCAAGACTCCTGACAAGGTACAAGAAATATATCACCAAAAAGTACCATACCACTCCTAAATCATTGCCATTCAAAGCCTTTGTCATCGACATGAGCTGGGCAATGACAAATGCCCTACTCAAAGAAGTAGTTGGCATGTCGTTAGTGTCATACCTCCATGCAGCTATTGAAGCAAAAGATAAACAAATGGTGAAGATTACCCTGATTTTATGGTGTTATGCACACCTCATCCACGCCATTTGCAGAAAAGTAGGGTCCTTAGTGCCTGTAAAAAAGAAAAGATTTTCTCCAGCCAGAAGGTGTCTGAAATTTTCAATGGCTGAAATGGCCAGAACCGAAAATGTTCAGGATGCTGTGAAAATCTTCGAATGCATCTGTGTTTTGTATCCGTCGGAGCACTATCCTGAGCAAGTAAACTCATCTGTCAATATTCTTGCAGAAAGGTATTGACCCTCCTAATTATTTTTTAGATGTTGTGTCCGGGACTCGGGGATAATAATGGAGACTTACTTGCCTTGTCAATAACCAGAGAGAGAGATGTCGTGTGGGCCAGTGCCAGACGCAGAGTGAGTGCCTCTCCGCAGCCGGCCCCCAGTGGCGCTTCGCAGCGCCACCTGGTGGTCGGCTGAGGAACTCCTAGCAGCCAACACTACACCCCTCCCCCAGGTTTTATTCAAATAACAAGGTTCACTTACGTACAACAAAACAACATGAGTCTCGTGCCCCCCTTAACAGGCGGGGTGCACCATTAATAATAATCAACAAAAAACACAGTCACGAATCAAGGTGGTCCTCTTCCATTACTCCCGGTAGCGTGATGGCACTACCCGGCGCCGGACAGGGCGCGCTCTTGGTGCCGCCGCTGCCCCTTCCTCCTCCGACTCGCTCACCATCAGGTTCAAAAAATTTTCGAGTTCGAGTAAGGTCTGATATAAGATCAAAGCACTTTCTGCTATAAATATTCCCTTGGAACTTATTTCTAACTCAAATCGTAGGAAAGAAATCATTGACGCTCGTAATCAGAGTGGTTCAGGTATCAGACCTGTTGTAGACAGCTGTCTCACAACGCTGAAACAAGTTAAAAAGCCTAGTAAAATAATTAAAAAACCAGCTCAAAAACGGAATGCCTGGAAAACTTGGTAAAGTTTACCACGATCCAGCCCACCCTGCCTCTTATGGCACCGAGTGGAAGTTGTGGAACGCCACCGGCGCGAAAAAAGAAAAAGTCACTGAGTTTTTGGAGGGGGGAAGATGCGTACACGTTGCACAAGCCTGCAAGGCGTCGATTCCCCCGTAACGCGACTTATGCTGATAATATAGATGAAAGTTGGCAAACCGACTTGACGGATTTTCAGTCCATTAAAAAATCGAATAAAGGCTTCACTTTTATTCTTTGTGTCATAGACGTTTTTTCAAAATATGGTTGGGCCGTCCCTCTCAAGGACAAGTCAGGCCCATCTATAGTTAAAGGATTTCAATCCATTTTCAAAAGCACAAATCGTAGACCCACGCGTCTGTTTTCTGATAAAGGAAAAGAATATGTCAACAAGACATTTCAAAAATTTCTCAAAGATAACGACATTTTGTACATTCACACACATAACCCTGACATCAAATGTTCCGTGGTGGAGCGCTGGCAGCGCACCATCAAGTCCAAACTGTTTAAGCGGTTTACTCACACTGAAAACAATAATTATGCCGACGGACTACTCTCTGATGTAGTTAAGGCTTACAATCACACTTACCGCCGTTCTATCAAAATGCGCCCCTTTGACGTGACGCCGGAGCGTGTCCTGGAGGTATATAATAACCTGTACCATGGACTTAGCCTCACAAACAAGAAAACTAAATTTAAAGTTGGTGATCATGTGCGAATCAGTAGAGAAAAACAAATCTTTGAAAAGGGGTATACGTGGAATTGGAGCGAGGAAATATTTCAAATCGTTCAGGTCATTCCTCATTCGTTGCCGGTGTACAGGCTGGTGGATCTCGATAACGATGCGATTCAGGGCACGTTTTATGAAGCAGAGCTTCAGAAGGTCAGCAAGCCCAAATCGTTCAAAATCGCATATATTGTGCGCTCCAGAGGAAAACAGGATAGTCGTGAACACCTCGTCCACTGGAGAGGTTATCCTGAAAAAAGTCGATCCTGGATTTTGGAATCCGATTTAGTATGATGGATTTCTATACGTTTCTACCGAGTAACGCCAGTCCGGAACTTTATCCAGACAATACGACATCCCATTTTAAAGCTGGGCTCGACCAGCGTATGGAGCTACGCGGCCATTGGCAGGCAGCCCTCGTCGAGCTCCATTACCCTAACACGATCGCTCATGTCGTGGCGGGAGAAAATGAAATAACAGTTGTGTCAGAAAGTGTGGTCGATACAGCATCTGTAAGACCTAGCTCTTATAGTTCTGCCACAGATTTCCTTATCAGTGTCAATGACACCTTGAAATCTTTCGATGAAATGACATCGGAGGACAGGGTGTACTACGAACTCACCTCAGACCAGCGAATTATTCTTGCTCCGTTCGACATGGACTAAAAATTTAAAGTACATGTTTCCCCTCGCTTGGCTCTGCAGCCAGGACTCGAACACGAGGGGCCTTACCCCGCGAATCAGAAAATATTCGGTGTAAAACCAGTCGACATTAGTTTGGGGATGCCGTCACAGATGTTCGTGTATATGGACATTCTCTCAGATCACATTATTGGTCACACTCGCGCCCCGCTCCTGCGCACGGTCCCCGTAGACATAAAAGCAAAACACGGGACGATGTCGGTGGTTCACTTCGATCACCCGATTTACTTCGACCTAAGGACGAAATCGTTCGACAGCGTGGAAATATATATAAAGGACCACGCAGGACGAAACACACCATTTCAGTTTGGAACGTCAACCTTGTTGGTTCACTTTAGACAACAGTCATGACTTACCAAGATCAAATTACTCAGTACTATCTCAGACAGGCCGGTGGCGGCCAGTACTATGCTGGTGCGACGCATCAAAAAGGCCACGGGATCGGCTCATGGCTGGGCGGGCTGTTTCGCACAGTATTCCCTCTCCTCAAAAGCGGCGCGGCTGTTGTGGGGAAGGAAGCGGCCCGGGCCGGAAGTCACATTCTCGCTGATGTAGCTAGCGGTGATAATTTTAAAGAAAGTGCCCTGCGACACGGTGGTGAAGCTGTTCAAAACCTTAAAAGAAAAGCGGCCAGCACCATGAGTGGCTCTGGTAGAGCTATAAAAAGACCAAAGGCAGCTCCCAAGCGTCATTCAGTCGCAAGACTTCGTACTAAAATGTACTCTCCCGACTTATTCTCGTAATGTCGTTCATGCATAGCTCATCCCCCGAGGCTCTGCCCTCTTCCCTCGATGTCTTTCAAGACGAGGTCACTCAATGCGGTGAGGAAGAGAGTAAGATGCAGGAGTATAGAGCTACTTCATCCAGTCTGGATTCAGGCACGATAGAAGTAGAAGTACAGGGCGTGGGTCACGCTTATCAAGACCCCGCATTCATGTATCTGTACACAAAACAAAAAATTGTTAACGCTGATGGCTCAGATATCACACCAGCTGATAACAGCGATGCCGCGCCAGTTAATTACGCACTTCATGCGATGTGGTCCCAAATTGATGTTAGTTTGAATGGGACGGTTATTTCACAATCTAGTATGACGTACCCCTATCGTGCTTACATTGAAGCAAAACTAAATTATAGCAAACATGCTAAAGATACACACATGCAGCAGCGCATGTGGTACGATGACACACCCGGTTATTTTGACTCGCTCGATAGTGCTCAGAATCTCGGGCTTGCATGGCGTCGCTCTAGAACTAA
>NW_026267440.1:241420-244361 GCF_000697945.3 Frankliniella occidentalis | reverse complement strand
AGACAATATGTTCCTTAATCCTTAGAGGGTTGCTGTGATGCTGATTGATAACTCTGCATTCAATGGAGATTATAAACTCAATTCGTTCAATTTCCATCATTTTCATGTAAATCACATCCAATTGCAAAAAGATGAAACACATGTTCCCTCCCAACCGCTGACTCCAGATTTTTTTAACGGTCTATATGTCGAGGCATACAACACCTTGTTCAGCAGTACGGGCATTCATTGGAAGGATGACGGAAATAGTATCAGTTGGCAAGACTATGCTAAAGGCAAAACGATTTATGCTTTCGATCTGACACCCGATCTCTCAGCCAGTCAGCCGCATTGGAACCTGCAGCGCCACGGTTCACTGCGGCTCGACCTCCGATTTGCGGAACCGCTAGTAGTATAGGTACCCCATTCTAACGGGTCGCCATCTTGGTCCCCCATTCTAACATCGGACCCCAATCTGCCGGTTCCCCATTCTGCCATCTATCCAGAGCCCAACCCAACCTAAGGGTGGGTCTTTTGAGCCCCTAACATAACCTAACCTAACGAAGGGGTGGGTCTTTTGAGCCCCTAACATAACCTAGATCTTATCAACCCCTAACTTAACCTATCGAGGATTGGCGGAGGGGCGTAAGTGATGGGGCCTAACCTATCGAGGATTGTCGGAGGGGTGCGTCTTATCAACCCCTAACCTATCGAGGATTGACCTAAGGGATGATAGCGTAACCTAACCCATCGAGGATTGCCCGAGGGGCGTAAGTGATGGAGCCTAACATAACCTATCGAGGATGGGGGTACACGTTCGTACAAGTGCGGGGTGCGACACGACCCGCCCCTGCGACGGGTCTAAGCCTGGAAACGCCCTTGCGACGGGTCTCAACACGCCAACCTGGATCCGCCCCTGCGACGGGTGTCAACACGTTCGCCTGGATCCGCCCCTGCGACGGGTCTCAGCCTGGACCCGCCCCTGCGACGGGTCTCAACACGTTCACCTGGACCCGCCCATGCCGGGAGGTGGGAGGGGTGGACTTGCCCTGCACCAGGTCTGAACTCGTTCGTCTGGATCCGCCCCTGTGGGGAGGTGGCCGTCCGGCCGATCGCCAACATGCATGCTTAAGTGTATGGAGCTTTCAAATTTTCGCGCTGCGCTCCGCGCGCCCTCTAGCGCCCAGGTGGTGCGGGCCGGAGGCTGCAGTTACCGTGGTTACCGGGGGTGGAGGGGGGCGGCGGCGGCGGCGGCGGCCGGCGTCCCGCCCGCCGCCCGCCTGAGGGCTAAGTTGGCCTGTTGCGCAACATCTCGCCGGTCTGTGCACGCCCGTGACCTTCGCTCGCTCGCTAGACCAAGATGGACCTCCTCCAGGCCTACGGAGGAGACTCCTCTGTTGAGGAAGGTGTTGCTTTGTGTGATCGCTCTTTAGAGGAGGAGCTCAATATGGTGAGTACAGTGAAATCCTTGTGTTCGGCGCCATCCAGTTCCTCGAGTCCGATCATTTTCGCCACCGTGAAGCTACCGAAGTTCGTTATTTTTTCGCGCGCCGAATCTGTTGGTGAGTGTGTTATACATACTAGCACTTTGGTGTTTTGTGTACGCTGTTTCTTAAGCTTGCACCTTTTCTCTAGAACCACGAGTGCTTATGTATCGCAGTCCGTCTGTTTCTTTTTTTATGTTCGACCTGCACCTAACCTAGAAGCTTGTGTTCACGTTTCTCGCGCTCGTGCGCTGTAAATACTTCTCTATGCTATGTTTTCTCATGATTTGTGTCTTTTTAATGTACGAATTCTGTATGAGCGAGTGTGCTTTTCTTGTGGCGCGTACGCCTTAACCTCTCTTGCGCGGCGCTTCGCGCCAAAACCTGTTGCCTGTGCTTTTGTGTGTGATTGCGATAGCTCGGTGAATGCTCAAATCATAAAATTTCGTCCGTTTATTTGCTGATTTCACTTGGCGTCGCGGTGGGCGTCCGTTTTCGGCCCCGCCAGAACGGCCCGCCGCCTCGGGCCTGGTGCTTTGTTCTTTCCCGCTCTCGTCCCTCGAGCGTTCGCAGAGGGCTGAGAGAAAGGAGGTGATGCAATCGGCAAATGAATGGATGAATTTTTGGCTTAAAATAGTGATCGAAACGATTTTGTGTCATTCCCTGCGTCGCAACACGTCTGTTCCTGTCGGTGTTGGTCGGGGGAGGGGGAGGGAGGGGAGGCGTCTTCTCGGAACATGCCGGCGCGAGCGTGGGAAGGGAGCAGCGCTGAGCGCTCGCCTCGGCGAGGCCCTGATTCGTCTCGAAGGATATCGGTGTCCTGGTGGGCAGTGCACCCACCCTCTCGTCGTGATCCTGGAGCAGCTTGCGCCCGACGTCGCTTACTTTTTAGGTAAAGAAATAGATGTATTTGATGAATGGAAATCATTCTGAGGCCAGAAACACATTAGGTAGTATGAGATATAATTTGTTTAGTGGATTCTGAATCTTTTAAGCACATACTTGCAAAATATTTTGATACATTAGTGCTAATAAGTGTCCAACTTCGCATTCAAGTTTAAGGCAGCGATTCATGTAAAAAATGACTACTTGAACAAGAGAGACACCCATAATACCATCAGTATGTGGTTATGCAATAGAAATATAGTCTCTCACACCACTTTTAGGTGAAACATAGGCAGAATTATAGTCTCTTACACATGTGAAAAAAACTTTGGTTTCAAATTTTTTATTTTATTTCTTTTTGGGGCCTGACCAGCTCCTCCCCTGCGCCGGTTGGACTGCCAAAGAATTAATTTTCTTTGAGCATATCAGCAATACATTGTCTGAGAAAGTCCAAATGATAGCACAATATCTCCTGCATTAATTTTCCAGGGAAATAAATTGTTGATCCCTCAAATGCATTGCAAAGCATATTGTACATGCCAGCCTCATTTATTTGAGCAAAATCTTTACTGTGTGGCAGACAGAAATTTTTT
>NW_026267440.1:237736-238125 GCF_000697945.3 Frankliniella occidentalis | reverse complement strand
CATCTCGAGAGCTAAGAAATTTAAGCATGGTGTATTTTTTTTGTCACTACCCCTCATCACAGATTCTTTTTTAATTCAATACCCTCAAAAAAATAATTTTTTGTCACTACTCCATGACTTTTTTCGTGAATACTCCATGACATTATTTTTTGTGAATACTCCATGGCATTTTTTTTTCGTCACTACCCTCAAAAAAGTTAAAATATTTTTTTATGTCACTACTCCATGACTTTTTTTGTGAATACTCCATGGCATTTTTTTTTCTCACTACTCCATAATGCCAGATTTTATTTGTTTCGTTTGCAACACGTTTGCGACCCTGGGATAACACATGTACGTTTTTTTCCAAACATGTGTTTGAAAAGTTTTCGCACTATCTCGTCATTTTT
>NW_026267440.1:236497-237686 GCF_000697945.3 Frankliniella occidentalis | reverse complement strand
CCGCCCCTGACACGGGTCTCAGCATGCCTACCTGGACCCGCCCCTGAGACGGGTGTCAACACGTTCGCCTGGATCCGCCCCTGAGACGGGTGTCCACACGTCAACCTGGTCCCGCCCCTGCCGGGAGGTGGGAGGGGTGGACTCTCACCAGGTTTGCCCACGTACGCCTAGATCCGCCCCTGTGGGGTGAGGTGGGCATCCGGCCGGCCGATCGCCAACATGCATGCTTAAGTGTATGGAGCTTTCAAATTTTCGCGCTGCGCTCCGCGCGCCCTCTAGCGCCCAGGTGGCGCGGGCCGGAGGCGGCAGTTACCGTGGTTACCGGGGGTGGAGGGGGGTGACGGCGGCGCCGCCGCCAGCGTCCCGCCCGCCGCCCGCCCCAGGGCTCATTCGCCTGTTACGCAACGCCCCGTCCTCGTCGTTCGTCGTACTAGCCACCAAGCCACCAGCATGGACTTGATCAAGGCGGCCTACGCGGGGGACTCGTCGTTGGAGGAGGATGGTATCTCCCTCTTCCATGACTCGCTCGTGGAGGAGCTGAATCTGGTAAGTACAGTGAAATCCTTGTGTTCGGCGCCATGCAGTTCCTCGAGTCCGATCATTTTCGCCACCGTGAAGCTACCGAAGTTCGTTATTTTTTCGCGCGCCGAATTTGCTGGTGAGTCTGTGTTATACATACTAGCACTTTGGTGTTTTGTGTGCGCTGTTTCTTTAGCCTGCACCTTTTCTCTAGAATCACGAGTGCTTATGTATCGCAGTCCGTTCTTTTCTTGTGTGCACCTAACCTAGCAGCTTGTGTTCACGTTTCTCGCGCTCGTGCGCTGTAAATACTTCTCTATGCTATGTTTTCTCATGATTTGTGTCTTTTTAATGTACGAATTGTGTATGAGCGACTGTGCTTTTCTTGTGGTGCGTGTGCCTTAACCTCTCTTGGGCGGCGCTTCGCGCCAAAACTGTTGCCTGTGCTCTTGTGTGTGATTGCGTCAGCTCGGTGAATGCTCAAATCATAAAATTTCGTCCATTTATTTGCTGATTTCACTTGGCGTCGCGGTGGGCGTCCGTTTTCGGCCCCGCCAGAATGGCTCGCCACGGGCCTTTGTTCTTTCCCGCTCTCGTCCCCCTCGAGCGTTCGCAGAGGGCTGAGAGAAAGGAGGTGATGCAATCGGCAAATGAATGGTTGAATTTTGAC
>NW_026267440.1:235209-236447 GCF_000697945.3 Frankliniella occidentalis | reverse complement strand
GTTCCTGTCGGTGTTGGTCGGGGAGGGGAGGGGGAGGAGGGACGCGCGCGTCTTCTCGGAACTCGCCGGCGCGAGCGTGGGAAGGGAGCTGCGCTGAGCGCTCGCCTGGGCGAGGCCCTGGGCGAGGCCCTGATTCGTCTCGAAGGACATCGGTGTCCTGGTGGGCCGTGCACCCACCCTCTCGTCGTGATCCTGGAGCAGCTTGCGCCCGACGTCGGGGAGGGCAGCGGTGAGCCCGCGGGAAAGGGGAGGGCGGCCGGGGCTGGTGCACCTGATGGTGCTCCTCGACGCCCGCGTCGTTCGTCGGCGCGTCGTCTCGTCATGGACCTGGTGGCCCCTCGTGCTCGCCCGGGCTGAGCATCGCGTCGACGCCTTGGACAACACGAACGCTCGTCCGGGGCTCGGAGGTGCTGCGCCTGGCGCCGTGCCTGACGACGCCTGCGTTGTCTGCGCGCGTGTGAGTGTGTGTGGGTGTGTGTGTGCGTGTGTGCATGGGCATGTGCGCGTCGCGCGCCCTACCGTTTTGGGCGTGCACACGTGTTGAACAGAAACTAATATCCGTTTGTGACCGTCTTTTTCAGGAGTATGACGTTATGTGTGTTGGCCCGGAGGCCGCCTCCAGCCCCCGCACCCTTCCGGCGACGCCGCCGGCGACCCCACCACCACCGCCTCCACCCAGTCCGGAGGTCGCTCCCCCTGAGGTCGCTCTCCCTGAGCCTGAGCTGGCCATCGCCGCCCCTGAGCCTGAGGTGCCCGCCGTGCAGCAGGCAGCTGCACCCCCCAAGGAGGCCGAGCCGGCCGTTGAGGTGAGCGTGTGTGTGTGTGTGTGTGTGTGTGCGCGCGCGTGCTCGTGTGTGTGTGGTCAGCTCTTAACTCAAGTTGTTTGTGTTCCAGGCGTGTGTGAGGGTGCGCACGGCGCCCGTCGCACCCCCCACCCCCGCGGCCAGGCCGGCCATGGGGGCTGCAGCGCCAGCGCCGGCGGCGGCGCTGTACGCTTTTTTGCCTCCCGCCGCCCCCGCCCCAGGCCACCTGGAGGAGGTCGTGGCGGCCATTCCTCCCGCCCCTGCGCCGGCCCAGGCCCAGTTGGTGAGTTTCAATGCTCTTGCAAGGGATGTAACTTGTATGGACTTGGAAAAAAAAGTAACCATGTCTTTTTGATTACAGATCGATCCACTGCCCATGCGCGGGAGAGGGCGTGGCCGTGGGAGAGGCTTCCTGGGCGGGAGAGGGCGTGGTGC
>NW_026267440.1:222139-234016 GCF_000697945.3 Frankliniella occidentalis | reverse complement strand
CCTCGCCCTCGCAGCGCACTCGCAACGCACTCGATTCATTTTTAAAGGGGTACCCCGTGCCCGTCAGGCGCTCAACCATCACTTATGCGACTGCATCGTGACGCTCTCTCGTTACCGAGTGAAACAATTAGACGACAAGTGATCGGATCCCTCTCCCGACACTAAGTTTTTGTATGAGTCTTTCACGAACTCAGACAAGATGTCAGATTGGCCGAGGGGAATAACGCGTGGTCCTCTACGAATAGGAGGACTCGGGTTCGATTCCCTCCGCCAATCTAACATTTTTTTTCTCACAAACATGAGTTGTTTTTTTCTTCTTCAGCATTTCCATGCGCGCCCAGGAGGCATGCTGACACGCTCGTTAGAATTTTTTTGCGGTAAATCCTTCCCCCTCGAAAGAGGCCTATGCAAAACCGTATATTTTTTTTAAAGTGATTTTAAGCTTATTTTTTACTTTTTTTGGGCTTTCATTTTTTTATTTACACCATGTCAAACTCATACCACATTCCTATTTTGCACGCATTAACACATGCACAGCTGAGGCTAGGGAACACGCCATGTTCTGTACCATGAAAGGGCACAACATATTGAGGCAATGTTTTCAATTTAGGACAACCCAGCCTCTCTATGTTAATAACAATGGTATTGGGCAAAATGAGTCTGAGTAATTCTCTCTTTTCTTCGCCCTTTACATAAAGGTATTGGAAACTTGCCGCCATTTGACGAATGACCTCAGGGTATTTGTCATAAGGCACAGTTCCATTCTCCCATTTAAGACCATTGATATGGTTAAATATGACTCTGTTCGTTTTACGAACGTCTTCTGGGAGTACATCAGAGCTATAAGGTGCTTTGAAAATCACCGTGCGACTGCTATCTTTTTCTGCGTTAAACACAGAAAACTCTTTGACTACGAGTCGCCCATCAGCTCCTCTGAGCATTTGCAAATCGCAGAATGCGTGAGCCATGATGGCTGGGATACCTACTACTGAAAAAACGACGGGGTGTGACTAAATTACGGCATAAGATCATCTCGAGAGCTAAGAAATTTAAGCATGGTGTATTTTTTCAGATTCTTTTTTAATTCAATACCCTCAAAAAAAAAATTTTTTGTCACTACTCCATGACTTTTTTTCGTGAATACTCCATGACATTATTTTTTGTGAATACTCCATGGCATTTTTTTTTCGTCACTACCCTCAAAAAATTTAAAATATTTTTTTATGTCACTACTCCATGACTTTTTTTGTGAATACTCCATGGCATTTTTTTTTCTCACTACTCCATAATGCCAGATTTTATTTTTTTCGTTTGCAACACGTTTGCGACCCTGGGATAACACATGTACGTTTTTTTCCAAACATGTGTTTGAAAAGTTTTCGCACTATCTCGTCATTTTTAATAGGGTCAGATGTAAAAAGTTTATGTACAAAGGAGTGGAGGGAATACCCATGTGCTCTGTGTACAAGATACAGTACGCAGTATTCTCCACACACCATAGAATCGATAGCCTGTAGACTCGTGTGATTATATGTCCATTTTTTACAGAGTCTGTTCAGAAATCTTTTGTGATGAGACACGAGCGGGGGAAAACCATAGGAGTCCCAGTATTCGCCTACGCCGTGTTTATCAATGTAAAAGGCTACCCAATGTTGTCCTGGCTTGGATATCCCTGACGGAAATGTGCGAATTTACAAACGATTTTCAAAGTGTCTTTTGAGGAAAGAAACGGGAATCAGAAATCGCCGTAAATTGTCACGAGAGACATTAGAGAGACATTTATGCAACACCGTGAGGAATCGAAATGCCTGTTCTGAGACATTCGACGGGAATTACAAAATCCCCAGAAAATGCTCAGTGATGCCTGTGTAATGTCCGTGAAAATCCTGAAGCATTGCTGTCGGTCTGTTAGATTCCTCTCTGAAGCCCCGTCAATGCCGCTTAAGCGACATTGTAGGGACATTCGTCAAGCATTTGCCTTGCCCGAGCTCGCAAGTTAAGAATCTCCTCAAATGCCTGTGTAATGCGCCCCCAAAACCACTTCAAACCGTGTGGAAACATCAGTGATTCCTCTAATGAAGCATTCTGAGGATTTGTAATGTGTGTATCATTCCTCTCCGGGGGATTCGTAATGTCTGTATCATTCCGCTCCGTGCAGGAGGGGGGGGGGGGGCGCCCCTAAATTTTATACATTTTGGTTAAGGGTCCGTCCATAAATGATTGCAAAAAACAAAAATATGTAAATTTAACTTATTATTTATTTGCCATTAATTAGAATTAGATGTACATGACTTAAAATTAAGAGAATAATATACAAATTAAAAATACTGAATACTAAAAACACCTAAATAACACACTTAAAATTAATACTTTGTCAACTACAACTATATTATATGCATAGTTTGTGAAAGCAGGGTCCCCACTACAGTACACCCATCTTTTGAGCTACTGGGACTGGGGGCACTGGAGGCACTCGGGCCACTGAGAGGGGGGAGCATGTCCATGGGGGAAAAAAGTGCTTGCTGAGGGGGGGGAGGAGGGGTTAGTTGGTGACGAGGGGTTGAGGTTGAGCGGTGGTGAAGGGTGGAGGACGACGGCGAAGTAATCCTGTCAAATTCCTCGTGGGCCTGTCTCTCGGCCTCTCTGTCCTCACCCTCAACATTCTCATCATCCTCTTCCTCCACTTCCTCATCATCCTCTTCCTCACCCCTCTTCCTGTAGGCCTTCCTCGCCTTCTTCTTTTCCCCACCTGGCGCCGCTGCCTCAGACTGTCAAAAAGAAAAAGTAACATTTGTTAAGCATGAATTAATTCAAGTAAAATGTGGAAAGAGAAAGTGCTCAACTTTTAAATATTTTAAGAACTCTCATCATATACTTACTGGTGGCCTCTTTGCTGGTTTGATGCCAGCCTTGTTATTGAGTGAAACCAATATTGACTTAGACTGTGTTGAAAGGTATTTCAACACAGACCTGCACAAGTTTGTGATTTTCACCGAGGAATACTTTGGAACCACTTTCCCTTTAGCATTCTTCTTCTTTTGGGCAGTCAGCCAGGATCTGTATATATCTGTAAAGAAAGTAATATTTAGTGCATCCAGCATCGCAAAGTTAACTTATAGCACACCAGAATAAATCATAATAGACTTACTTTGGGCAACATCGTGGAACTTCGGAAGAACTTCAGAAAAAGTTTTCACCTTATCTTTACTGCGCTTCCCATCCCGTCTAATTCTCATATATGGTGCGTTGTCCCCGAACACACCTTTCAGTAATACCGTTGCCCACTCACTCTGCACCTCCTCGTGCTCAAGTCTATCCGCAGCCCATTTGCTGCACATTACACCACCTCCCAAATGCACCTGTAATCAATGTAAAATGTGTGAAATATGATACGGCATAAGACGCTCACACCAGCCAAAAAGAACACCATGCAACGTACCATAATGTCTGAGTCAGCGACAGTGCTAGATGCTGCTGTGCCGCTGCGAACTGTAAAGAGAGAAAGCAAGACATAAATTTAATATGTTAATTTACACACCCAAAATGTCTAATAAAGTAATATCAAGAAGCAATTGTTAGTCCTCACCAATTAGTTTGCAAGTCCAAGCTGATGACATGCTGCTTGTTGAGACTTTTAAGAAAGTTGACAATATTCAAATGGATAACAGATTGCTTCCTGATACAGCTTTTTAAATATGACAGACTAGAGGTTTTGTCGAGAAAAAAAAGAAAATTCGCAGAATAGTATTCTGTTGTCAGAACCATGCTCTCTGAACCATTATTGTAAAAAAATTGGGCTGCAATTGTTTAACATCTACAGGGTGGCTATGACCAAGTATCCTCACTTCAACCTCAATAATAACGATGAGAACATAATTCCATCAATAAAAATGGTAACAACTTTGCCTCCTATCACAGCTTGCAATTACTTCATTATCACAGATGTAAAAGATGTACGAGTTCTCAAGCAGCAAGGTTTGACTAGAATACTTTTCGGAATTTACATCACAAACTAATAGACATGAGTAGCAGTAGTAATTTTCATTGCAGGGCTTCTTAAATTTAATATACGCATACATGCCTTCAAAACACTTGCAACACAGATCATAACTCCAAAAGAGAGTGATTTGTAATTCCAATTCTAATTTACAGGGAAAATAATAGTACTTGAAGAATAGAAGCAGACCCTCAAACAAATAGTCAGGTGGTGTGCAAAATACGATCACATTATTGGTAATGTTATACAAAAAGAATAAATAAAATTGCACAGCTAACTTTAAAAAACTCCAAAAAAGAGGGAGGAATTTAGACTCTTAGAGAGGAATATACAATTCTAGTTCTAAACCAGAAGGAAAATAAATAGTTCTAAAATAATAAAAATCAGACCCTCAAAATAATAGTCTGATGTTGTGCACAATATAATCACATAAATGGTTTAAGTGCTCTTTTAAAAAAGAAATAAAAAAGCAAAAATAATACTCCAGTTCATAACTAGTAGTAGAATATATTAACCTATGTTAGTTCTTCATAAAAAAGGAGAAGACACTTCACTAGAATAGTTCCATATAACCAAAAAACAAAACATGTGAATGGCCAACTAACAGTACACAAAAATGCACTGCCACATTGGCTAGTCACATGTTTCAAGACCCTAAACTGTACAAAATGAAATAAAATAATTTGGTTACTATTATATAGGTTCAAAATCTAATGGCATGCGGTTGCTTTCTTTAAGAACTTTACTTTACTGGCAGTTGATACTGCACGCTGACGTTTTGAAACAATGCCAGGCTTTCGAGATTGAATACAAGAAACAGGTGAAGAGTACTTCTCTGGTAACTTGCGCAACCAAGACATTATATATTCTCTTTTTGAACACTCACCACTGCCACTAACGCTGACTTGCTGCTCCAAGCTGGTAATTTTGTTGCTCATGGTTGAAACTGTTGATGTTAGTTCTGCCACCTGATTACATACTTGAGACATGGCTTGCATCATTTTTTCTTGTTCACTTGCTTTTGTCTTCAGGTCTAGATTTGCCCGTCTTTCTTTTTCCAGTAACTGTTCCAGTTCTCTCAGGCGTGCTGCCTGTTGCGAGAGTGGTTCTGATGAGACGCTCTGGGCCACAAGAGTAGCAGAGACAGGGGAGGTGTTGGAATTGGAGGCAGAAGCAACACCTACGTTCTCATTATTTTGTACTGGTGACCAATTTTCTGGTGGCTTTGTCACGGGTGGCTGTGTCTCCAGTTCCACAGTTGTAGGAGAAGCAGCTTCTTGAGTGTGGGTTCCGACCACCAGCTCTGATGGAGGAGGAATTTGGTTTTCATTACCTTCGACCAGTCCCTCGGTCAAAATACTTGAAGCCATGTAATCTTTAAAAACCTCTGCAGTAGCCTCCTTCTTAGAAGAGTCCTGCTTCAACTACAAACAGAAATTTATTATCATGGGCACATGCAATATGTTTTACAACATGAATTCCTTACCCTACTCACCCTAATTTGTTTCTGAACTTTGACAGACATTGACTTGTCGATAATGTTAGCATTCTGAGTAGCCAAAACCCTGCGTGGAGCAGCATCAGAGTCGCTCGTTGAAGTTTCACTAACATCTTGAATAGATACAGTAGGAAACGTAAGTCGCTTGGGCCCGTTCAAAATCTTATCCATTGCAGCTCTTGACTCTGGAAATACACAAAAGAGTACAGAAGGCAATATTTACACAGGGCAAGGGGGCAAGAGTATAGTTGAACAACACTCACCAGCAAGTGCAGAGATATGGGCACACCATTTCGTCAGCTTTGCACCTGGGCGCAGATTAGCATCCGAGAGTACAGAATACCAGTTAAGCCTATTGAAATCATTCAAATGTCGAGGGTTCCAAACAACTTTCTTCTTTTTCCCAGTGGCGTCTCTGATATTCTCGTGCTTTATCGACGGCACGGGTACGACCATGGGACCCTTGGGTTCTGTCTTGAATTTTACCCATGCAACCCAATCTTTAGTGTCGACGGGTGCATCATCTGACTCTGACCCCGAGGTAGACATTTTTACTAACAAATACTATGCAACAACAGTAATCCCAAACGTAAACAAAATTAATGATAAAACTTGGCGGCGGCGTCTGCCTGCCTCTCGTAGCTGGCGTGCCTTTTCTTCTTTTCTTCCTCTCCCCCGCTGTATGGCTAAGGGAGAGCGATGAAGAGGCGCGGCCATTAGCAGACATTTCCAATATACGACTTAAAGATTGATGCTACACAAAAAGATACATTCACTTATGAAGAAGTCTAATTATTAGATATTTTAAAAGATTTAACCGTGTTTTCGGGGGGAGAAATGTTTTTTTTCCTGTAACGGAATATTCGACTACTCGAAGATGACGCGCCGTCTGCCAGCCATCAGCCATCATCAGCCATCTTTGATGTTGACAATAACAAAATAGCCTAACGTAGATCATTTTTATCATTACTAACAAATAATCATTTTTTCCCAATTTCTTTAATTCAAGCACTAAGTTAAAATGCCAAGATCGGGAAAGTTTAGCTACGAATCCAAGTCGATGCACCGCGTCACTGCTTGGAGGCGCCAAAGAGCAAAATTGCAGCAAGAACGCCTAAGGTTGGCTCGAGAAACAGCTTTACTGGTAGGTCAAATGGTTAAAAACTCCTTGCTGTGCGTTTTGCTCGGTTTTACAATACACTGGGTCGTGGGAAAAATCTCATTTTGTTGGGCGCAGTTCTTCTAAAATGCGGTCGTGTCTTTAACTCTGCTGCAAAATATTTTAAAGCTTCAACTTTCTGTCTATTTTGATTGTATTTATTGTTGTATAGTTAAGGACATTCACTGATAATGTATTCCATTTCAAGGATGCTCAGAAGCTGAAATATGCAGCTGCAATGGTCCATGCTAGCCCTGCTGGAGCAGCCTTGGTCCCGATGCCAACCGAAGTTCAGGTCAGTGTTTAGAATGTTTACTGCTAAAAATATATTAATTACTCCCTCAGTGCAATTTTGTGGGACGGATTGTCATGGTTGTGCATCTTTGTTGCAGGATGAAAGACCAATTGACAACAATAGTTTTAGGGAAATGATTTCTACAAGTGACTGTTCAACAGAGGAGGTTATTAACTTTCCTGTGGATGAGCCACAACCACAAGTGCAAATGGAAGTTGATGTTAGTGTCAGCGATACAGATGAGACAGAGGAAACTGCGAGTAAATTCTCTCCTGTTAATAAGCCCAAGCTTACTTTGTGTGACTGCACTGAGGTAACGTGTGATGATGTTGTTTTGATGGTTCTGGCTACTGGAATGCGCCACAGACTAACGTGGCTTGCTCAGTTAGACATACTCAAAATAATTCAGTCTATATTTCCCAAACGAAAAATTCCACTATCTAAATACAGGCTGTTTAAATGTACTGAATCAAAAAATCCGGTGAAACGCCAGTACCATGTCTTCTGTCCTGATTGCGAAGCTTACTTGGAGCCAAGTAACAATTTAGATAAAAAAGTTACATGTCACTTTTGTAAGAAAGAAATAGTAGTTACAAAGGCAGCTAATTATTTTTGCACCTTATCAGTCAGGGACCAATTACGGGACCTTTTTCAGGGACCAGCAGACTTGGGACAGCAAATGATGGAATACCGAGTGAACAGAAAGAAAAAAATAGAATCAAACTTAGAGGACATTTTTGACGGGTCGATGTACAAAAAGCATTGTGAACCAGGCTGCATTTTATCAGATCCTAAAAATTTTTCCTATAACTTTTTCACTGATGGTGTACCTATGGGTCATTCAGGGAAATCAATATGGCCAATTTTCTTAATGATCAATGAGCTG
Source organism: Frankliniella occidentalis (assembly GCF_000697945.3). Classification (NCBI taxonomy): domain Eukaryota; kingdom Metazoa; phylum Arthropoda; class Insecta; order Thysanoptera; family Thripidae; genus Frankliniella; species Frankliniella occidentalis. The sequence goes on along the minus strand of NW_026267440.1, from coordinate 226,181 downwards.
CCTGATAAAGTAAGAAGAAAATATATCATATTAGGAGGACCATATATAGGCCCTAGAGAACCAAGTTTAAATGTTTACCTGAAGCCTTTCGTAGAGGAAGCAAACAAACTGTCAGGTGAAGGTTTCTCATGGTCACTTAACGGTGTTCATGTCATTAGCAAAGGAATTCCAATGTGTGCAGTTGCTGATTCACCTGCACGTGCCAAATTACTCAACATGCAAGGCCACATTGCCAATTGGGGTTGCACTTATTGCTACCACTATAAGTCCAGGACCAACACAAGTAACATAAGAAAGTATCTAATTACAGTTGGTGTTGAAAAAAGAACACTAGAATCCACAGATAAGGATGCACGGACAGCATTCACAAAGCAGCATTTTCCAGAGAAGAAGGATAGGCAGCATCGTGGTGTGTACGGTCCTTCAAGCATAGCAAAACTAAATTATTTTGATATTACCAAAAATGCTCCTGTCGACTACATGCACTGCCTGCTTTTGGGAGCAGTACGTTCACACACGAACTTACTCCTGGATGCTGACGGCAAGAAGAAGTATTGGAATCTTGATGCCCACCATCATGAGACCCAAATGAAAGATATTATAGATTTAATTGATAAGCGATTACTAGAAATAAAGCCCCCTAAATCAATAACCCGTCCTCCACAGTCCTTGTTAAAACGCAGTGGCTGGAAAGCCTCTGAATGGAGATCATGGATTCTTTTTTATTGCATTGTCTGCCTTCAAGGAATTCTGAAAGAAGAGTATCTGGTGCACTTGGCCAAGCTTTCTGCGGCCATTTTCATTCTGTTACAGGACAGTGTGTCAGTAAAAGAGGTGCATGAGGCCCATGCTCTACTTGTATCGTACCAGTGTGATTTCCAGGCATTGTTTGGTGAGTCAAGTATGGTGTACAACATCCACCTACTGCGGCATGTTTGCGAGGGGGTGCTACGATTTGGTCCCATCTGGACACATAGCTCCTTTCCTTATGAGGGAGAAAATAGACACATGTTGCAGCTTCAGACAAGTCCGTACAGTGTTGTCAAACAAATTTCAAAGAGATACCTGTTAAATATGTCGTTCCCAGATCTATGTGTTTCCCTCACTGTCAATGACAATGTTGTGGAATTTTGTGAAGATGTGTTAACCAGGCATTTGAAAGTGTATGTATATAGCTCAGGATGTTATTTATTAGGAAAAGGGCGGCATGTTAAGTTTACAGAGGAGGAGTGTATTGCCCTGAATTCCTTCCGCAACTGGAAGGATGGATTAGTATTTAAAAGGATGCTAGTGAAAGGTTTCAGAGTACATGCTTTGGGATATACTACAGTGACAGAAAATAAAAATAAAAATACGGACAACTACGTATTTGTTGATGAAGTTGGTTGTTGTGTTGTGGAAAAAATAATTTTGGATACAAACAGTACAGTGTTAGTTTTAGTGAGGCCAGTCATTCTTGTTACCCAACCGATTGTGTCTGATGAAGGTAAGAACATAAAATTTGATCACGTTAAACAGGTGCATATGTTTAGTGATCTGAGGTGTATTTATGCAAGCCAAATATCTAGTCAGTGTGTCATGGTAGATTTGCGAGTGCAGAAGTATGTGTGTAAATTTCCTTATGGCTGTTACAGGGACTAGTCACTGTAACTGTAGAGACTTGGGACTGGTTATAATTGCATGTGTTGTGTATGCAATGTTGGCACACCTGCACTTGTCATTTGTCGTCATTTAATAATTTATTGTATGTTAATATTTTTTATTGAGTCAATATGTAATTTTAAGAGGGAGATGTTGTGTATGCAATGTTGGCACACCTGCACTTGTCATTTGTCGTCATTTGTTATTGTCTATTAAAGAACAACCTGTCGTGCCAATAAACCAGTCTTCAGTGGAAATCCAGAGTGTCCTCACTTGTTACCCTCACACCCTCTGCCTAACAGAACTTGCATCAAATCGGAACACGACAGCATGTAAATTTATGTATATATGTTTTTAGGACCCATGTTCAGATTGTACTGCTGTTTTTATTTAATTAATATAGAACAACAGAAATGTACTTATTTTTGTTCTTGATCACCCTAATGCCATGCTACATTCATAAGGGAAGGTTACGATGACTTGTTACCTACTTGACTTTCTAGCTAATAATCTTTCTTAATACGGCAAAACATTTTAAACACACCTCACGTAAATTTTTAACTGATTGACAACTTGTGTATAAGGTTGCATGTAAGACTTTCTCCCATACAAACACACCCATCAAATTTCAAATTTGTGTTAATAGATACATTTGTTGCAGCCATAATGATGTTTTAAATTTAAAAAAAGGAGACTTGGTTTAGTTCCCTTAAATTCTCTGCCCCCCCCCTCTTTCCCAACAAAAAAAAAATCGTTACTACACAGTCAGCTGACTAGCTCCGCGATTTCGAGATGTCTTTTTGAAGTCTCAGGTCACGCTTTCGCCAGGCATCGGAGAGACATCCCTTCCGTCTGTCGGCAGCATTTCCACAAGATTCTGCGATGTCTGACGAAAGCCTCCTAAGAGGATTCAGAAAGGAATCTTGGTCGGCCAATACACGTTTCTCACGCGATTCCGAGATGCCTGTCTGAAGCTTCATGTCAGACATTTATTCGGCATCGCAGAGGCATCACTGGTCGGCCAATAGGGGCTTCTCACGCGATTCCGAGATGTCCCCATAAAGCTTCATGTGAGACATTCAACGGGCATCGCAGAAGCATCACTGGTCGGACAATACAGGCTTCTCACGCGATTTCGAGATGTCCGTCTGAAGCCTCATGTCAGGCTTTCATCAGGCATCACAGAGGCATCACTGAGGCATCGGCTGAGTGACTTTAATGAGGCTTTGAAATGTCTCCAGAGAAGCTCCAATAGACGACTCCATCGGGCATTTTCGGCAATTTCCGGATTGCCGTTAACAGGCATCTGCAATGCTTCTCCAAATCCCTCTCAATTTGTCTTTCGCCACATTCGACAGCATTTCAACGAGAATTCATCTGACAGCATTCAAACAGACATTTGAAATCGTCTATAATTCGTGCAATTCGTCAGTAAATCGTCAATAAATCCACTGAATGTCAAAATTGAGGTAGCGATTTTCGTCAGGGATGGGGTCTGTATTGCAAATGAGAAGAGCAGGGCGTTTTTGCACCGTGCGAGGCAAAGTATCGGCGGCAAACACGCCCTCAAACAGAGGAGAGACATGCTTGTCACGTCGCATCAAAGTGTCGAGAGTAAGTCCGTCCATTTTTTACACGTTGTAGTCAACAATGACGTTACGGTCTTTGTCAATTTCAATTAAATTCTGAAATTCTGCGTAGACTACGCAATTTATAGCCATGGGCAGTGGTTCGGCAAACCGAAGATCGAGCCGGAGTGAACCGTGTCTCTGCAAGTTCCAATGTGGCTGACTAGCGGAGAGATCGGGTGTCAGATCGAAAGCATACAGGGTCGTGCCTTTAGCATAGTCGCCATAGCTGATATTGTTCCCGTCGTCTTTCCAATGAATACCCGTACCACTGAACAGCGTGTTGTATGCCTCAACATAGAGATCATTAGGGAAATCTGGAGTCAGTGGCTGTGATGGCACATTTTCTCCATCTTTCTTCAACTGCAAGTAATTGAGTTGAAAATCTTGGAAATTGAAAGGATTGAGTTTATAATCTCCATTGAATGCAGGGTTGCCAATCAGCCCGAGAAGAATCCTCGTTGGCATTTGATTAAGAAAGAGGTTATCTAGCGACACGTCTCTCAAACCTTGGCCGATTGTTACGGTTTTAATATCGACTCGGGTAAGGGGATACTTGGCGTGAGCCTTTTCCAAAACTTGTGCGTGTGCAAGCAGCACAGAAGGAGAAATAGTGACTTTACGAACGACCAGTTTGAGATCCAAGAGCTTAAGTTTTTCTGTGCCCTTAGTTGACATGAGAACAAATGCGTCACGACTCCGAGTGAGTTTCACCCTCAACGTAACATTGTTAAGAGGGCGGGGTACAAATGCTGGGCGGGCCGCTTCGGGCC
>NW_026267440.1:216172-217075 GCF_000697945.3 Frankliniella occidentalis | reverse complement strand
GGGGGGTTCAACCGCGTGAGTGGCTTGGCCACAGCGCCCGCACGACAATGCCCAGCGTTACTAGCGGCTAGAGTAAGTCGTATTTCGCTTATTTTCGATTCTTGGGTTGGAATAGTGCCTTCCTGGTACCATTTTAGAAAAAAACTGCTATAACCTTTTTTTTATTTTTTCCTTGAACGTTTAGATGACCCTGCTAACTCCCCTTTTGTTCTGACTTGCTTTGAAAGCCTCAACCTTATGTGAATAATATATTGAAAAACCTAAGCTTACGCTAACGTGGAAGCAGATGATATAGCATTCGATTAATTTTATAATCGCTAAGAATAAAATTGAAAGTGATATTGTGTTTCGTAACAAAGGGAAGAGTTTTTACAAAGGAGGCCAAATTTTATTCAGTGTACTTGAAAATGTGAAAATTGCGTGTAGTTTTTGTTTATTAGTGAAATGTTTACACAAAGGTACGACCTAGCATGTAGGGTCATTATTTTTGTGGTTAATTTAGCGAAAAATTCTTTCTAATGCATTAACAGAAAGAGATAAATAAACTCTGATAAAATTTTGCGTTAAGGGTTCTACTTTGAAAAAAAATTGTACTTAAGAAACAGCATACAAAAATTGTTTTCAAAATATAATTTTTAGACCTATTGATTTTGATTTTTTGAAAGTTCAATTATGTTATACAATGGAAAATTATCTTCTTTTTATTTTCTTAGTGGTATTCATCTTGACGTCTTGTACTGTAGCTTCTTCTCTTTGATTTACTGTGGGCGAACAATACCACCTATCCCCCCCCCCCCCCCCCCGGCGGAGAGGAGCCACTTTTTTGGGACCACCTATCCCCCCCCCCTCCCCGGCGGAGACGAGCCACTTTTTTGGGACCACCTATCCCCCCCTTCCCCCGGC
>NW_026267440.1:208372-209015 GCF_000697945.3 Frankliniella occidentalis | reverse complement strand
ATGAAAATTCAGAAGGGACGGGCCGAAGGCCCGTCCCAAACGCCCCCGGCAGGCCAAGCTGGGCCCGCTCCCTGCCGAACCGAGTTGCCGGTGGAGCTGGCAACTTGGTTTGGCGGAAGAGCGGGCCCAGCTTGTTTTAATATGGAGGGGGAGGGGGCGGCTGATGAAATATTTTTCATTTTTACCATTGAACCGAGCAAGTAGTATAGTCACAGGGTATCAGGTAAATGCACCATGGGACAAAAATGGGACATAGTGGGACAATAAGGTCAAAAGTGCGAAAATATTTTTTTGATCGAAATTGGGATCAGGGCGGTTCACTTAATGCCCTTTACCCAAAACAAAAGTACCCAAAACAGTTTCGCCCGCTAATTTTACATCCATCTCATTTCCCCAATTTCTTTTTATCCCGTCGGCAGTTGGCCCACCCTTCTAGCTCCCTAACGCCCGCTGTTGGAATAAAGTGTCTTCGTTGGAATGGTAACAACCATAACCAACACCGCACTTCTTTCGGCTATCTCATTCCACGATGGCGCCAACATTTATAGAATCTAACAAGCAGGCCCGCCCTTCCGCCAAACGAAGTTGCCAGCTTCGCTTCGCTGCGCCGGCAACTCCGTTCGGCAGGGGCCGGGCCTGCTTG
>NW_026267440.1:204152-207797 GCF_000697945.3 Frankliniella occidentalis | reverse complement strand
GTTGCCAGGATTTGCCGTAGGCGTTTCCTTTTCTAGGAGTGAACCTTAAGATACCCTGAAAATTTGAAGTCTCTAGCACATCTCCTTCTAGTGGAACAGACAGACAGACAGACAGACAGACACACAGACACACAGACAGACAGACACGAGGTCGTTTGCATAAGCCCGCTGGATAGCTTTTTCAAAGCAGAAGGGCGGGCTAAAAATGGCTGGAAAAAATACTTCGACGATAACTACGTGCAAGAGTGTCAACTGCAGCGAGTTGCGGCGAAATCTCGGTACGCAAACAATGAAAACGCAAACCAATTTTTTTTAACAGAACGTTATTGAGGTCGTGAAGGCACCTCAGCGGCTCAAGTACCGGACTCAAGTGACGCAGCGACTGCAGCGCTTTACCAGCTAATATGAAGAGATGAACGCCGAGGGCAGAAGCGTGGACTTCCTCCTGGCTGGCGAGAAAAACTTGACTCTGTAGTGAGGCAATTTGTATAATGGTGGGCAAAATTGTAACTGGATCTGATGTGTAATTGGACTAAATGCAGTGGGTGGAATTGGTGGGCCAAAAAAAAGAGGGTGTATCATCGTTGGATGAAAAGCATTGGGTGAACCGTCGTAGATCCATCGAAATCGATTTGGATGGTCAAGAACAACATCCAAACCGAGCTGATCACGATTTGGTAGCAGTACAGCCTTCCTCGTAGTGTTTAGAGTACGAAAATGGCCAAAAATGCCATTTATTGTTGATGTGCGCACCTGGCAGGAATCGGACGAGGTGATTTTCGGTTTCCTCGAGAAAATTCGATTTAGAACAAGCAGGAAAATCCGTGGCATTTTCAATATGGGATTTTAAGACGAATATTTTGGGTGTCAAAATGCATTAAGATTGTCTGAATTGCAAAATATCTCCAGTTACCTAGCACTTAGGAATCAGACCAGACCATCGTCATGGTTCAACATGGTTCAACACCACCTGTTGCATTTTTGAGCCGCGTCTGGGTAACAGCTCGACAATGAACACATTGCTCTCTGAGTAGTCAGTTCCCCGCGCGCGCTGCCCAGCGCCCACGCCAAAAATAGTTTTCAATTATAAAATATAGTGCAGAAAGATTTCGCGCCAAAAACCGCATCAACTACGTCGCAACAACAAACAACAAAAGCTTATTCTTAACCATGGCTTAGTTGAACAGTTAACAAGAATTGTTAAGGTTTTTAAATGCCCCCCCCCCTTCATCCTTCACTCTTGAAAATTACACATGTAAACCATTCCACGTATCACCTTGGTTACTTTTTAACGAAAACTTCCAAAACTGCCCACGATAAGTTCTGCAGCTCCGAAGTAAGAGAAATACACTTGTTTTGACCAGGCTGTACTCAAAACCAAGCGGCCATAGCTTCGTTCTTGGGTTGGTAGAGGGTACTGTTGAGTTACTGTGGCAGCTATTTGGTCTTAAATTGTCCATACGTACTTTTGCTAGACAGATCAATCTGTAGGCCGTCAGCACCGACGTACGACATCTTTCCAGAAGTAGGATCTATCTGTAATTTGAGCAGTGGTTGCTGAGCCAGAGTGTATCCAATAAGATGAGCTGCGTGTTGCTCTGGCTGAAAGGGCTGTGCTACGTTGTCGTTGGAGATCGAACTCTGTAAATGCAATGGTCTTGTAAGTAAAATTCACTAAATAAACCGTTCCGGCTGGATTATAGACCTTTTCGCCGACAACTTGGCAACAGCGCAAATCTCTGTTTCAAAATTGTAATTTGGGCAAATTTTCAAAACGCAAACGCATTGGTAAATTTTCCGAGGAAACCCCTGGTGATAAGTAATTTTGTTGACAGGCACTTAAAATGCGGTTTAAATATATCATGTATAAAATTCTTTTTGCGGTGTTGCCACGTTGTGGACGAAAAGGTCTATAGAAAAGGGTTATCTAGATTATATTGTGTTGTCCCACACAACAACGATACATTTTCAATATACCCTTACGTCTAGTGCACTGACGGAATAAGGCCGTCCCGTGACAGATTGTTGAAGTGCTGCTGGGACTGGCGCGGTTAGGCTGGACTGCGGGGTAAGTGCCGCGGAGTCCAGCAGCCTCACAGACTGTACGGTACCACTGTCCTGGGGTACGTTAAAAGTGTCCCGAACAAGAGTTGGAACCGAGCTGCTGGTCAAGGTAAAGGGCACGCCATCAGTCTGCAAAAGTAAACAAGAAATGTCGATAAGTGCTCGATTATCCAGTCCCACCTCTACTGCGGTAATGGTCTCCCTCCCTAAGCTTGACAGCTTACCCCTCCCCGCAGATTACTAGTGGATAGCGAGGTGCCTCCAGAATAAATTTTTCGCCTCCCCCCCTCAAAAGGTCGCTACTGACCAGTTGTGGCTTCTCTTTCCACTTTGGGTAATTCTTAAAGGCCAAATTTGGAGACCGCAAAATAAGCTTTCAAACAATGTGTTCAGAATTTTTCCAGCGCGTGAGAGAGCGCGCCCAGCGCGCCTGTCCAAGCGAAGAGAAGGCTGCATCCGGAAGCACTAGGCGACACTACGCACCACCGTTTGAAACAAACTCGGACCGCGGCAAATTTTAGGGAAATCCGGGACCAGACCCGGGTAGTCCGGGTTTACCCGCGGAACCGGGTACCCGGTTCCACGGTTCCATGCCGGGTACCCCGGGAACCCGGGTACCCGGATACCTGGGTACCCGGATACTACCCGCCGGAACCGGTTGTACCCGCACTGACGGGTATTACCCAGGCGGGCGGGTACCCGGGTAACCCGATTCTCCGGGTTAAATTGAGAGCCCTACTCCCTACTGTGTGTATTTCAATTTCCTCTCCCGAAATGGGTCCTAACTTACACAGTACCGAGCACAATAATACTCGTTCTTCCACCGAACGTAGTGATGTTTGGAGGGAGGAAGGTAAAGAACGAGTAAAAACCCACAGCGATCAATGTCTGGACTAGCCGTACACGTAAGTCATTTTGGCGTCTCCAAAGTGCATGCATCAGAAGGTGAGCGCCGACGCATATTGATTTAATTTGCCGGAAAACCAGACTAGAACGACAATGTATTAAAAAACTTCCTGATTCTACTCAAAAAACCCTTTCCAAAATGGTATGCAAGAGTGACACGAAAGCTGATGATGAATAAGTCTTTTATACAATTACCAAATTTTTGGCTGAGCTTGCGAAGCCTTTGCTGTGATGTGGGGTGCAGAGAACTCTTTGGTCGTCTGTCTGTCTGTCTGTCTGTCGATCTGTCTGTCTGTACTGGCCCACGTTTCTCTCAGACGGTAACTTCAATTGACTTCAAACTGCGCACGAAGCTTCAGTATAAGTCGAGACGTAATGAGTTTTGTTTAGAAGTTTGATATTAGATGTTTAAAATAAACGATCGATTAATTTGAATTCGTAGTTTGGTGGCAGTAGGTTGGCAGCACGGCGCTCGAGGGGAGGGGGAGCGCAAGTGGCTCCTCCGCTCACCTGAAGACTTTGATACCTTCTCAGCAGTTATTAAAATGTCAGATAGTCAAACCGAGTATTTTAGTTTTAGAGTTGCGGAACTTAGCCTGCGAAGTTTCGCGAGTGTCCGATGAGAAGGAACGAAAGTGATATTTGGAATGGTTTACGTGTTTACTTACGTAAGTT